>NW_021633494.1:0-47078 GCF_004799145.2 Neltuma alba
AACAGTATCATTTGACTTTGGCTGTCTCAAAGTTCTAGGTTATTGATTAATCTGATATCTATGTCGCGTCTTTATTAACACCATGACGTCCCAGAGTAAGGCCCTCATACCTTAATGTTGGATGACCTCTAGGCAAATTAAACATTACTCATTTCTGCATTGTAATTTAAGCACAATAAAATAAAGAGCATACCTTAGATTCCCTACTTAAATCAAGATCTGACAACCATGTCTCATCAACGACAACTTGAGGAGTTCTAGGCTTTCTATTATAAGCAACTGTAGCAATGGAGGAAGTTAAAACGACACGTTTCACTGATGGAAATTTAGCACAAGACTTGAGAACATTGAGAGTTCCTTTGACCGCTGGATCGATTAGTTCATCCTGCAACAAGGAGTGTAACAGTCACGAGCTGAAAATTATGGTATTATGAGTCTCACATTGGAAGACTCCCAAGTGTAGTGAGATTAACAAGTCCCATTCAATACATTAGTTTTTTCTGATATTGAGCTCTCTCTTTAGATTTGTGCTTATAACATAAGGAGCCTGGCTTCAAATACGAAGCTATCAACAAAGGCAGAATGGGAAGAACCTGCGGATCTTTGATATCATTAATAATAAAGGGAGAAGCAGTATGAAAGACACCCACACATCCCTCAATAACAGGATCAAAGGAACCTTCATCCATCAAATCTGCTTTCATCAGCTGCAATCTCTCCTTTGCACCATCAAGTTTCAGCAAGTGGTCTATCTTTTTTGGATCATCTGCAGGCAGTCACAAAAAACCAAATTAAGCTGTCACAATCAGAAGTATATTTTTTTTTGAAAGACAAGGAATGGCCAGAATTTTCACTAAAGAACCACAATGTCCAAAGCCAAAAGCAATATCAGAGCCATAGATGATATATACCAGTCGTAATCTATTTATTTAATTATCTACTAGTTGTTTGGTGATGATGATATGGTTCAGTTTCATTTTTTAATTGCCATTCAAAGGCATGGAAAGATATTTCAGCTTATAAATAAGCTTATGAGCTAGCTAGCTGGGACATAAAGCTCTCCCATAGGTTCATATCCTCATCTCTCCACAAATACCCTGTAGGATCCATTATATCCGATCTTTAATAACCATATCTAGATTTTAAAATAAAGCAGAGTCATTAGACAAGAAAAAAGTATTAATAAATTTTCAATAAGTTATATTATTGATCCTTATTCTTTTTTTTTTCCTGGAAAAACAGTTAAGGTACAAGTTGGCCTCAACCCAACCCAACAAGCCAACCCGAATGAGTCCTATAACTTCTAGAGTTGGGCTTGGCAACTCAACAATCCAAATATATATACGAGCGTGTGTAAATAATATATATATATATATATATATATATATATATATCTATTGAAAGGAGAAGGTGCTTGACGCCATGAAGCAATAAAGCCAGAAGCACCAGTTACACACACACCATCCCTTTTCCTGCGTCGTTGCTTTTTTTGGCGGCTTAATTTTGGATTGAAGTGGACGAAAAAAGGAATTGAAGCTGTTCAATTATAATCAGTTAGTTCCACAGTCACTTTTCCAGCATCTAGTTTGTCGTTTTGCAATTATCATAAGATTCCATGGTTCTACGTGTAACCAAGGCCTCCATTCATTCAATTAACATTATCATCATCGTTTAGACGATAATGTTTTATTATAATATAACCATAGCATTGACAGACAGAAAGTTCTTTTGAAACAGGCCCAATTCAATGCAAGCTTTTGTGTCCTTTTCAATGCCTTCTCAAGCAGCATTTAACTTAATTACAAAGGACATTAGAGTGACTACTTCCGAAGAAGATACATAGTAACCCAGAGCATGCTTGAGCTTTAATCAACATTTACAGTTCATAGAGAGATCACAAAAGTTAAAAAGTTGACAAATTTCTTCTCCTTCAAGCTTTCCACTGTCTCCTTGATCCTTGAGGGTCACATCCAATAGGTTAAATTCAATTCCCAATGCTTTTGCTTTTTCATTGGAAACTTGAAATTTTGGCATGAATGGCTTATCGTCCGCACACCTATCAAGTGTAATTAGAAGCCAAGAAATGATTGGTGAAAAATCATCAAAAGCTTTCAATCTTTATTCTTCCTTTCAATCCAAACATACCCATCATTTCAAGTTGCAGGCATACATAATGAACAATTACAGGAAACACAGTTGAACCCTTCACTGGGAAAGCTAAGGAGAAGGACTCAAGTGAAATACAAAATGAAGCCTTGTGTAGAAAATTAAACCAAGCTCTGACGCCACATGGATATTATGGAACATGCGCACAACAGTAAAACAGGTGAAGATCTTGGGTTTGTGATAGATTCTGGGGGGTTCTGGTATTTAACAAATTCCAAAAAATGACTGAACAAAAGCTTGCTTTCTAGGTTCTGTTGCACCATAAAAACCTTCCGTGGTAAATAAAGTAGAAACAACTATTAAAGAAAATAAAATACAGACAATTTAAGTATTGACATTCCAGAAAAGAGAAAAAGTTACAAACATATTTGATAAGGATATATAACTGAACTATATATCATATGAAATCTTAAAATTGTAGAAATAATTGAACTTACTTTCAGGAAGCTGCAATGTTGGATACAGCTCACGTAAAATCTTCACAGCATCTGAGAATTGTGCCGCTCTCCCAACCAAACAATATCTTCCACTGGCTGAAGGGGTTTCAAACGCTTTAAATTGTGCATTTGTAACATCTTTCACATTGACCCATCCAAAACAATTACTTGGAAATGTCTGTGCACCTGTATCAATAGGCAAGGATGGAAAGAGTCCCTAAAAGGTTTGACACAAAAATTCTTGTCTCAGGCTAAAAACGATATACTTAATACGCATGTAGGCAGCTAATACTTCCTGAAATAACAACAAAAATTGAATCAACAGCTTATGTCCTCAATAAATAAATCAATATAAAATACAAATAGTATACATCCGGCTTCACATGCATGAATCCCCACCTTAGTTTTGACAAGGAAAAAGATTTTAGGGATATAATTCGGTTCATCTAAAGATAAAACCATCGTTCAAGACCAGCATTTTAAGTCCTTACGTCAAACATATCCTTAGAGATGCGGTCACCATCCCATTTCCTGTAAGATGAGAGTGTGTGACAATATTAAAGCATAAAGATAAAAAGGAAAATTATTCTGATCTGGAAGAATGGTCAGCATTACAATTCCAATGCACACTAAGTCAAGTTTAACTTGTTTAGAGTGTGATAACCTTCCATTACCTTTTCCTACTCTCCATCTTTTGAAACTAGTCCCCATTCTTTTTCTGTTGACCAGAGCCATAAAATCATTTTGCCGAAGATGAACAGGTAACTCAAGTGATTTGTGAGCATAAATTGGTTACCGTTTATTAGATTCAAAATTGCAGCAGCACTTGTGTTGAGAATTGGTTGCAAGAGAGGTCCAATCTCACCATCGCAGGATTCATTCCAACCAAGTCAATGTTATTCTCTTTTGCAAATTTCAAGGCAGCTTCTTCAGCCAAAATCTTGGAAACTCTGTACCACACCTGAAAGTTAAAAATTGGAAACAGCAAGCAACTTGAAGAAAGTTTGAATTCATATGCATGACAAGTAATCACATTTTCACCCACTGGAACAACTTTGGGATTCAAAACTTAAACGAAAGGGACTTTAGTCCAAATAGAGGACATCAAAACAAGCAAAATACACTCTAATGCAAAATAGAACAAATACACAGGTTTGTGGGTTGTTAAGATGAAATAGTTGAATAAAAAGAAGACACAAGTGATCTGAGTCACCTGACGGAGGATTTGGGCAAGGTCTGAGATGATTTCAGGGAGGAAGAGTCTTTGTGGATTTCCCAGCGCTACTGAAGTTTTCTTTGTGAATATGATTGACATGGAGTTTTCTTTCTATTTACTAATTTCACCGTATTATGGAGTGTTATGCCGTATTGAAGGAGCGACAAAGCATTGACAATATCATCTTATTCTTACCTCAGGAGTTATCCACACCACAAGAAGCTTAAAGAAGAAGCGCCATCAAAATGGACCTGAAAAAGGCCTACGATTGGACCCGATGGGACTTTCATTATCGAATGTCCAAGAGAACTGAGAATTCCTGAACATATCTCCAAAGTGATTGAACAGTGCGTTTCATACCCCACATGCAATTTCCCTGCAACGGAGCAACAGGAAATGAATCTACTCCCTCCGGTGTGAGACAGGGAGACCCGCTTTCACCGCATCTCTCTGTCAGATTGAGAGGCTTGGACATCTGATATAAAGTGCACATCTTGAACATTTTATCACATGGTACATATGATCGGTAAGGTATTCTTAAAAAGACAGCGCTCATTTAATAATATAAATAACTTCCTTAACTAATTTTTTAATCTATTTAAATTAGTTAACTAGTTCTTGTGTTAAGTACTGGAGATAGTAGTATTTCTCAAGAAATGTGAATCACACTTGTAGTCGATTTTGGGAAATTTTTCTAATTTTCGTACCCACAATGAACCTTGGAAAATACCTCGGCATGCCAATTCTTCATGGGAAAGTATCCATGAAAACGGACCCCATGGTGCAACTCCTACAGAAGGAATTAGTTAACGTCGCTAATAATATAGATGTCAGTAGTTAGTCCTGGTTGATGCCTTTGTTAATTTTTAAAAAAAACGAAAGAAAGAAAGAAAGAAAAGAAGACGCTACTTGAAGAAGTATTTTCCGCCTCAATTTGCTCATGCTGGTATTAAAAGAAAGGTGGATATGAATCTCCAAATCTCTTTGATTATTTTTCTTTTTATCAAATCCTTATAATTTCACATAACTATAAACAGGTCCTTATATTTCCTTCTTTTATTAATGTTTTTATAATTTCATCTGATTTTTAATCAAATCCTTTTAGGTTTAGTTGGTAGATAAAAAAAAAAAAGAAAAAAAAAGCATAGGAACTTGGTTTAAAATCATGTAAAGCTAAAAACCTGATAAAAAGAACAAAAAAAGAATATAGGAAACTGATTAAAAATTAAATGAAATTAGAAGGACCTAATTAAAAAAAATACAAGGACATGATTAAAAATCAGGTAAAACTGTAAAAACATGTAGATTAATTTTACCTAAAAATGCCAACATTCAAAATATTAATTTATAAACAGCATGCAGACAAGCCAAAGGTCTTTCAAAATAGCTCCTACCTAACACAAGCATTGTACCCCTCTCAGTGTCCTATAAAGCACCGTTTATTGTATTACAAAAGATCAGAGTTTTCAAATCCACAGATACAACTCAAAGCACGCTTGAGCTAACCAACCAACATTTACTCTTAAAATAGGGATTACAAAATTAAAAGTTGACAAATTTCTTCTCCTTCAAGCTTTCCACAGTCTCCTTGAGACTCACCTCCAACGGAACAAATTCAATTCCCAGTGTTTTAGCCTTTTCTTTAGAAACCTGGTATGTCGGCATGAACGGCTTATCATCCGCACACCTATCAAGTACAATGAGAAAGCAAGCAATGAGATTAGCAAAAATCAGAATGAACGTGTATGAAGTGAGAATACGGGCCATTTGGTTTATAGAATAGAATATGGTTTTGAAGGAATATGATCAAACTCTTGCGATCAAATGAGAGGAACACAATATTAGGAAATTTAAAGAATTTTCCTATTGCTCTAAGTTAGATGTGTTTGGGAATCAAACATTTCCTTTTAGATTTCTTTCAATTGAAAGTATGGATTCATGAAAAATACATCACAAATGTTGGAAGATGCAAAGATCCAAAAGTAGCCTATGAGAACTCCTTGCTATAGGATTTGATTGACAGTCACGGTCGAGCCTTTAATTTATTTTTAAATTGAAGCTTGCCATCCCTTTTCCTCCCCTGGATCCAAACATATTCATTCATTTCAAGTTGTAAATACCCATCATTTCAGGTCTTTAATTACCACCAATTCAAACACACCATTCGCTTCAAGACCCAAAAATACACAATGATCAAAATACTGGAAACACAAAGCTAAATTTACATCAAGCTCTAAGACGACACAGATATTCCACAGCAGTTAATTGCTGATTTTTCAGTCATGATAGATTCTAGATTTCCGGTATTAAATTTAACATTAGGCATTTATGAAAATCTGAAAAATGAAGGGACAAAAAACTTCGTTTGTCGGTCATGTTGTACCATAAAAACCTTCAGTACCAAACAAAGTAGAAAGCATTGCTTTCCTTCATTATTTTTTTCTTTAAAATAGAAAGTCAAAACATGTTACTTACTGGAATGTGTCTTATGTTTCACGCATTAAAAAAATTTCCACATAAAAAGGTTACATAACGTCCAGAATTCAAGTACTTCTCATATCTTCTAACCAATTTTATCACAATTGATAACCTATACGTTGTATAACACTCCAAACCACATTAATCATTAATCAGTATTAACCTGGGACAGATAAAGATAAACGGTAGGTAGATGGTGGTAACTCATGCAAGGATTTACACAAGTAAATTTAGGGACAGTTAGTTTAAAATTAAAGAGGGTAGTTAAGTTTGACACTTGAGTTGTTCGGAGAAGTTAAGCTAATCATGAAGGTTTTGTTAGGGGAAAAAAATCAATTTTAGCTTTCTTTTTTACAAGCTATTCTGAATAGCTTATCAAAATATCCTATTTCCAACAGATCCCCCATGTGTTTAGGTTAAATTCTCCTAAAAACTCCCTTATACTTCCAACAACTTTCTCATTTTTAGCCTAATTAAAATCACTTTTTTCCAATCTTAAACAAATTGGCCTTTATTTAGGTTAATATTAAAAAGTTTGATGCTTTCACTGCAAAACATGGTAGATTAGACAGCCATTGATTAACGTGATAATACACCGCAACAAAGTAGAGACAGTCATTGAGAAAGAAAAATGAAAAAGATAATTTATGCTTCAACATTTTAGAAAAGATATAGATTCGCAAACAGATTAGAGAACGACATATAACTAAACTATACACTATATCCAGTCTTAAACTTGTAAAAATAATTGAACTTACTTTTCAGGAAGTTGCAATGTCGGGTACAGCTCACGTAAAATCTTCACAACCTCTGAATAGTGTGCCACTCTCTCAACCAAACAATATCTTCCGCTAGCAGAAGGAATTTCAAGTGCTTGAATATGGGCATTTGCAACATCTTTCACATTGATCCATCCAAAAGTCATATTTGGAAATGTCTGGGCACCTGCATAAATCAAGGATGGAAAGAGTCCCTAAAAGGTGGAATGCAAAACTCATGTCTGGGGCCAAACATAGAGTATATATAACACATAAAAGTCATCAAATATTTTTCAAAGTAACAACAAAAATTAAATCACAAACAAGTCAGACTATTGGATCCTCAATAAAGAAATTTTGAAAAAATAAATTTAGATTATGATTTTGTTCCTCTGAAAGATAAAACCATTGTTCTCAACCAGCAACTGAGGTCCATGTGTCTAACACGTCCTAAGTGACAAAGTCTACTTTACATTTTGTATAGAAAAGAATTATGTCACTGATTTTTGTGCCAATTCCACTCCATGGGTTCCATTTTCCTTTTAATGCAGAATTTAAGTCAATGAGGATAAAGAGTATCTAAATTATAAAAGTTTAAAGCTACAAAAGGAAAAGCAAATGTTTTCATCTAGCATAATGCTAAGCATTATAATTCCAATGCACATTAAAACAAGTTTAAGCTACTGATTAAAATATTACAACTTTCACACTTTGTTCTGCACTTACTATCTTGTACACTGATGCTGGTTCTTTTTCCATTTACTAAAGCCCTGAAAAACAATTGAGTTGGAGTTGACCATGTAACTCAGATGCTTCATGAATAGAAAAAGAAAGTACCATTTATTATATTCAAAACTGCAGCAGCACTAGTGTTAAGAGTTGGTTGCAAGAGAGGTCCTATCACCATTGCTGGATTGATGGTAACCATGTCAATGTTGTTCTCCTTTACAAATTTCCAAGCAGCATCTTCAGCCAAAGTCTTTGAAACTGTGTACCACAGCTGAAAGCACAAAATTGGAAAAAGAAAGAAACTTGAGGACATTGTAAACTAGTATGCATGACAAATAATCTGATAGGATTCCTAGTAAACCAACCATGACTTACCAAAGGCGAAATAAAAGGAATTCAGGTTTAATTTGACGCGGTCCTTCTAGCTTCATTTCAACTAATTATTTTCTTTTATTCTCTTTTTGTTTATGGAGTCAGTTAGCTAAATAATAGGATCATTAAGGTCAGTCATGATCCATTCTATTATTCCCATTTTCATTGTAATCCCGAGAATGTAGGGATATTTCATTGTTTCATGATTATCGCAAGCATCATGTAGTTCTATAAATATGTTAGCCGCCCTGTTAGCTGACATATGAGTGAATCGCAGTTTCAGTTCAATATTCCAGAGATTCTCTTGGGCTATTTTCTCTGCTTATAGTGAGATCCTTACTGTGAGGGAGAGGGTAGAGGGTTATTCTTTCCGCCTTATCAGTTTTTCCAATCAGAGCACATACCATAATCACATTTGCAGCCACTGGATCACTGTTTGATATCAAAATCAAAACTAAGAGACTTTAGTCCAAATAGAGGACTTGAAAACAAGCAAAATACACTCTCGTTCCCTCAGAAGCTGAAAAAATTGGGGGAAACCCGGGGGGGGGGGGGGGAGAAAAATGTCTGTGGGTAGTTGATATGAAAATAATGACAGAAAAGATGAAATTGATCTGACTGAGGATTTGGGCAAGGTCTGAGATTGTTTCACTGAGGAGGAGCCTTCATAAATTTCCCTGCGTTGATAGCACATGGTACAATATTGAACGAGTGTTATGGAGATTTTTCTTTTTATTTACTAATTTCCCTGCATTGACCCCAAGATAGTGCCAGAGTAGACCCATTCCACCTTAATGGCAGATAGCCTCTCCACCTTCATCCCATTCGACCATAGTGGCCACCATTGAAAATGCTAAACCATATATTACATCATGCCATTCCGATTTTCCCATTAGATAGATAATTGCCATCTCAACTCTATACAGCATTCATTAACAAGCATGGATTATACAGATAACTTCCGCATTAGTAATTTAGTACAATGGAATATAGTGGATACCTGAGCTTCCCTACAAAAGTCTGGATCTGAAAACCATGTCTCATCAACAACAACTTCAGGAGTTCTTGGCTTTCCGTTATATGCAACTGCGGCAATGGAAGAAGTTAAAACAACTCTTTTCACAGATGGAAATTTAGCACATGACTTCAGAACATTGAGAGTTCCCTTCACTGCCGGATCAAGCAGTTCAGTCTGAAATGAGAAAGATAACAGTCATGAGCTAGAAAATAAGGCCAAAAAAAACTGGTAGCTTCTGTGCTTGACTGATAAATTGTAGAAAATGTCAAACGTGTAATCATAAAATACTCAAAATAGTTTACCACTTTCCTTGGCCAAGAATCATGATTAAGAGATTCCAGACAGCAATTTATTAATGAAACCAGCCACTAGTCCAAATAGAAACAAGGGCATTCAAAATGAGAGACCTCCTCGTTTCTTTGATCTAAAATACATAGTTCCATTCGAAGAGGGTAAGGGCAGAAAGTGCAGTTGTGTTTCTCTTCAATTTTATGGCATTTCAACATTATAATTATACGTCATGAATAGAACTTGCCTAAGGCATGGCATTCTATTCGTTTTAATATATATTGCTTGGAGTTCCCCTTACTCAAGATTGCCTAATTTCAAGTTCAAGGTACACAATGAATTCATTTCATTTAACTATATCGACAAGATCATACTATTAGTTGCCAAGGGAAAAATTTTGGCAAATGTCAACATGACAATCTATCAGTGTTCAGAAATTAACTGCCTGATTATTGGAGGAAATGAAATACTATGCTCTGGTTCTCTTATTATAATGCCTTCAGGTTCCTAGGTAAGAATAACTTTTTGATTGCTCATTTGGAACTGCGATGAGGAAGACCTCATCTTAATGGGTCTCCCACTCCGCTCCCTCTCACCTTCCTAGATATTTAAAACCCTGTTCAAGCAGATTAAAGCAGTAAAAACAGAATGCTTTGCAATAGATAGACCGCATTCAAATATTCGTCAACAAAATGAAGGATGCGATGAACCTGTGGATCTTTGACATCATGATAAAAGGGAGACGCAGTATGAAAGACCCCCTCACACCCTTCAACAACAGGATCAAAGGAACCTTCATCCAGGAGGTTTGCTTTAACCAAGTGCAATCTCTCCTTCGCACCATCAAGTTTGACCAAGTGTTCTACCTTTTTGGGATCATCTGCAGGGAGTTACAAACCAAAATAAAATTCTCATTCAAAATCCTAATAATTAACATTATAAGAAAGAACAAGAAAAATTGACGCAATTTAACGACACTGAAACTTGGAAAGCATAATGCAAAATGGAATCTTTGGGGAACCCATGTAAAATAAATCTTTATCCTTATGAGCATAACCTAATCCTTGCTAGCTAATTGCACACATATTCATTTTCACTATCAAAGGAATATGTTACGTGAAGATAAGGATACGGCCACAAATTTACTACAAACACTAGCAAAAGTACAAAGCAAAAGGAAATATCAGAGCCATGAATCCCGTTTACAGGACCATGTCTTGGCTGGCTGGAGACCATTTTATCTTTTATGAACCATCGCAACGCCTGAAACTAGAGTCCAACGATGGGAAGATGAGATAAGAGCTCGCAGGAACATAGCTTTCGCAGAGGTTCGTATCATAAGGATCAATCTTTAATTTCCAATTACCATATACAATCCCCCTCCCACAAAACGACAAATAAAAGATCTGGAAACGGATATCTAAGCAATGCTAAATCCCAACCAAAAGTAGTGACAGAACACAGCAAGGAAAGTGAATTCCGGAGAATTCATAGAGATAAAAGCGACAAAATAAAAAGGGATCACTCACTAGGGTCGCGAACAGTGGCCTTGACAGTGTAACCACGATTGAGAAGGAACTTGACGAGCCATGAAGCAATATAACCAGAAGCACCAGTGACACACACGAGCTTCCCTGCGTTGTTGCTCATTTTCTGTCTTCCTCCTTGGTTGCTCTGCTGCTGCCCGCCTATTTATGGGAGTGAGGCAGGATCGGAGGAGCCTTACGTATATATAGCGGAGGCACACCGCCACGTCACTGTCAGCGTCAAAACGAATCCAATAAAATATTCACAACCAGTAATTTTAGTGTTTAAAATTTTACTTTATTTTGATTTCCGTTCATAAAATTCTAAACCAATAATTTTTATTTTTAAAACATAATTTTATTTTAATTTTGATACTTGAAAGATACTGTTCTAAAAACTTTTTAAACGTACTAAACAAAATCGAATTTCAATGATAAAAACTTTTAGTTTCAAATTTTATTAAAGTTTAAATACCAAAATCATTAATTTTAAATTTTAGACAACACAACCATAAGAAGTCATATCTTTTAGGATGTAAAAATTATATATGTTGAAAATATCTAAGTATTTAATGTATTTTTTATATGTTTACTGTAGAAATAACTTTTTTTCCATATTTATTATTTTTAATTAAATTTTTATCTACATAAATTGGTAATTTTTATCTTATAGAAAGAAAATGAGGTGATGCTTTCAAATTTTAAACATTTGCAAAATATACTTATAGTCAGTTTGCTATGAGAGAAATGGAGGGAATGAGAAGGGAGGAAAAATTTTAATAATATTGTTTTAAAAAACTAAAAAAATGGAGTTAAAATTTTTTGATTAATTTTAGTTACTCTTTTATTTTACATTTTCTTTTTATCAAATTTTATAATCCTATTTTTTCAATTTTCTAAAACCAGCTTATTAAATTTTTTCCTTCTCTTCCATCTTCGTCTATTTCCCTCATACCAAACAAACCTCTTAATGATAAGATAATAAATTTACTTTTTATAATAATAATTATTACCAAAAAAATGTTATGGCTAACTGTGTTGTAATTTGATGATTTAAAACAAACTTTGTAAAATTAAAGAATTAACTTGAAATTTTAGAAAATAAATTAAATTACAAAAAAGTCACTTTTATTTCATTTAAATGATAAAATTTATTTTGTACAATTTTTATTTGATATAGGTGTTCTTTGAGCCTTGGATGTGCATTAGTTCTGGATATTTAACTCACCTGAATATTTTATCTGTTCAAAAAAAATTGAAAATTTAAGGCAAGATTATGGTAATTGATGAAGGTGAGGGAATACTTTTTTTTTTGTTTGAGCTTAAAATTTTATTCTACCTGATATATGAAAAATATGAAAAAATTTTAATGATGCAGTCATAAACATTATAATTAACTTTAGCGACGTTGGCCAAAAAAAATTAACTTTATTGACTAAAGTTTGATAACAATTTTTTCAGATTATTATTATTTAATTAATTGAAACTACTATAGTTTAAAATTTCACAATTTTATTCATAAGTCGTAATTTTATTTAGAAAATTTATAGAGATTAATTTTTTCTCTCAACAAACTATGAAATTTTAGGAAACGAAAATTGGGAAATTTTAATTTATTCGTAGAATTTTTTTTTTTTGGGGGGGTGGGCAGAACTTTTGAATAGAGAATCTTTCTTCATTGGAATTGTTTTTCAGTAGATTAAAACCACCTAGATTAAGCTTGAATTTTTTTATTATTGATTAAAATTTATTGCTGTGCTATATTTTTCTTTGTTGAAAATAAAAGCATAAATTCTAAATTATTTAAATCAATTTTATTTAAAACAAAAGCACAATAGAAAATAGTTGTGGTCAAAAAAACTTTAAAAGGTCAAAAACAAGAAAAAAGAAAGCAGTTCAATTTTGATAATGGGTCTACAAATTGGGCTTTGCTTCCTCTTCTCATTTCTTTCCTTTTTTTAAAAAAAATAAATAAATTTACAGAACAACTGACGAATTCATTTCGTGTGCTCTTACGATCGCCACATAACTGTGCGTAGCTATGTCAGCTTTTACCAAATGATGACTTCATTACGTGGGCTCCGAGTATCGAGTTCGTATTTGAAAAAAAAAAAATACAGAGGAATGAAAAAAATAGAAAAGAAAAAACAAAATTAAACAAGTATCAATTAATAATAGTTATCAATATTTTTTTCCTTTTTTTTTTCAAATATAGGCATAGGCATTGCACAATCCTGTTTAAGACAATGTGAGGCACTAAATATAGAAACCTCTCTCAACAAAATTGACGAGTACTGGATAATTTTATAAGGGATATAATTATATAAATAAATTAATTAAATGGTTGAAATTTAAAGAATTGAGTTGAGAAATTGTAAATAAGTTAAAATTATAATGACTAAATGGTTAAATTTTTCTTTTCTTTTTTTTTTTTTGCTGACAGTTAAATTTTTCTTATTTAGTATTAGTATCAAATTAGTATAAAATGCAGTATTAATATACAAATTTGTTCAGGAAGTTTTCAATTTTTTAGGCACCTGAAAATTTTCTTCAATGTAAATTTGTTATAAAAGTTTAAAATTATTAATGATTAATGTTACTATTTTAATAATCAGTATTAATTTTTTAATAATAGGATAACATTACTATAATTTACTCTACTCCCTCGATCCTAAATATAAAATCTTTATACACACCAGTATAAGTGTCTTGTATTTAGAATTGAAAAAATATTTGGTTAGGTTTGTAACATGTCAAGTCTGTTAAGAGATCCATTAAAATATACAAACATGCAATGAATGGGCCAAAGATTAATGGACCAAAAGATTTGAAAAGTGGGCTTGCGTTGGTACTTAGTAGGAACAATGGATTAGTGTGTAATATACTCCTCTTGGCCTTTCTTGAAGGATTATGTTCTAATCCTACTTCTCATGCTTCACTTTCTTTAGTTATTGTTTGTCTTTTCTTTTTGAGTTGTTATACTCTTTAATTGATATGTCAAAGTAATATATTCCTCCGGTTCTAAATATAAAACCCATTTTATAATATAAATTACACTACAAAATGAATCTTATATGTAGCACCGGAGTAGTATTACCTTGTGTTTCCCATAATATTTATGACTCCATGCAATGGAATTTTATTCTCTTGTGCCTGCATTTGCAAATGTTAGTGGCTATGACGTCAAAACATATACGATAGCTATATAAATTTATATATATATATATATAAATTTATATATATAACACTTAATGGTAATTGATTTATTGATTCACACTATTAACAATTTTGTAAATGAAAATGGTTCTGATATAGAGGGTAGAAAATTATGTTACTAGTATAGCAGAGGAACTAAGAGAGAAAATGTTGAATTTTGTATTTGTGCAATTGTTGAAACTGTTGAAAATTTTTTGGGAGCTCTTAAGTATGAAGTTGTTGAAACTTGAGTTTGTGTATCTTTTGTTTGATTAACCTTTCTTCTTCTTTAGCAAAAAAGGGGGGAACCTTTCTTCTTCTTCTTCTGTTGGTGAAACCCCTTCCTTTTTCTTAGGTGGCTTCTTAGTTGATGATTGATGAAGCCTCCTAAGTCCTATAATAAATAAATACCAGCACAAAATAAGTAATAAATAAATGAAAAAATCTCCCAAAAAAATGGTGCTAAAATTTCAAAATACCAAATCAGGTATCACTATCAAAATATGTTGTTATTTGCTTTTTAAATGCTATCAATTGTTATTAAAATGTAATGAATAAAATTAATTTGGAATTTTAAAGATATTTTTTTGGCCCTAAATAAATCTGACTAATATGCTCAAATATTAAAGGACCTGAGTCCTCTATTGCTAATTGGGAAGTTAAATGGAAAAGGAAAATTTGGGAAAAAAATCCTCCATTAAAAATTTTGTTAAGAGAAGAATTTACTCGTATTTTGTATATACAAAAGTTGCAGAGCACCCATATTTTTAACATATAGAAATTTCTTAAACAATGCTTACATCAAATTTTTTATATCCATTATACCAAATTTTCTAACCATACATAACCATGTGTCCTATTTTTAAAATATCAACATTTAATAATATTTAATTATAAATCTACAAAAAATAAAAATAAAAAACGCGTGACTATGTGTGATTGGAGAACTTAAGACAATGGATATAAGAATTTTTTTTATCAAAGAATATTAAAAAAAAACTTGACCTAAATTTTTTTCTCAATTATTGTTTGTAACAAATTTTTGCAATTATGAAGTGCGTTCCACGCCAGTTTCTTATTAAGTCAAAACTAGCAAGGTTTTCTAAATCAATTAAATAACTTTTTATAAAATAGTTTAATGTGTTTTGCTCGTTATTAATTATTACTCAATGATCATTTTCTAAATCAATTTGATGAATTACCTACTTAAGTTAATGTCCTTTATTTTTTAATTATTAATATTTACGAGCTATTTATGAATCTCTAATTATCAACTAACAGTTAGTTCTGAAATACATCTTCTTAATTCTTTCACTAGCCCAAATTTACATTTTAGTATACATTAAAGCTTCTTTTTATTTATTTTAACAATTCAAAACGCCTCCCCCGAAAAAAGACCCACACATCACACAAACACATCCACCTCATATTGGGTTATAGTGGATATAGAACCCACAACCTGCTTTATGAGCGAAGGTATGGGATGTCATTGAGCTAAGAAGTTTTTGGATATACTAAAGTTTTTTCAATCTTATTGACTTCTTTTGACATGTACGTTAAAATTCCAATAGTTTTCACTCTAATGCATGCTTTGATCAGTTCTCACTTCTCACCTCCAAACATGTAAGCAAGGGTCAACTAATGGGATCCTCTATACCTTCATGCTTGACATTTCTGAATTCTATGTTCTAGGTTAAGCTAAATGTCTCCTATCTCATTTAGATTCCAAATGGATGGAGGGGATGCTCATAACAATAATGTTTATTCGTTACTGCTATGATCAAATACCATATTCTCTCCACATTTGTTTGGACCCATTTTGAGATTTATTATATCACCTCCACTGTGAAATAGAAGGTCTAGTTTGCTGTGCCTTGCTGGAATGAAGTGTTGGAGTTTCACCTTACTGTTTCAAAATTGGTTGTGCTTCGCATAGAAGTTCATAGTCATGACATGTCCACGAAGGATAACTTTGTGGGCGAAACATGCTCGCTTGTTTCAAAGCTCAAAAATGGAATTGGGACGGTTCCACTGTGGAGCGGCAAGGGAGATTGATAAGTACACATCTATGAACAAATTCGGTTGTGATATTAAAGCCCAACTCAGGTCAACGAATCATATCTATGAATCAATGAACCAGTCTCTTGAATGGTCCAATACGTATCAATATACAATCATTTTGGTAAATCTAAAGCAATATCCATGCCACAATAAGATCAGAAATAGTATTATACTAACAAATAGATAAGGATTGAAATACCAAGGATCCTGACCAAAATAATTAAGCATATCTATCTTAGGGTGTTCCAAACCTCTCCTCTTCTTCCATATATATTGCTGGGAAAATCTCCAAAACAGCAAAATATTTGGTTTGAGTCACGTCGCTATAAAAATCCACCTCCTAAAACTAAGGATTTACTTACTTTAAAGCTTTTTTATTACTACTATGGTAGAAAAAGAAAATGATTAAAGTAGCCATCATAGTAGAAAAGGTTTAACTCATTTCAAATGAAATTCAATATGATAGAAAAGAAACAATCAATGACTTATCATGGATATTTTAAACTTCTTAATATTCATAAAAATTAATATTTAGAAGAGTGATTGAATTCGCTCTTGAATGCATACATAAAGGCAAAAATTTTACATAACCAAAACATGTAAACCATGTTAGAAAGGGTTTAGCCCCACTAACATAATAATAAGAAATGGGTCCTTTACGACAAATGACACATTTCTAAACATCTCAACATGGGCACCTGAGCATTAAATCCAGGAATAGCAAACCAAAGCCCATTTTGCAACCAGGTTATTGAATAATACTCATAATATATCAAAATAATCAGTGTGGATCCACAAATAAGTTGCATGCATCACCCTAAGGCCTTCGGCCCATTATAGGCACTCTACCACAGCAATCCAATGAGCAAAGTGCGAGGCAATTGTCAAATATCCAAACAACATAGAATATGCAAAAGAAGAAGGCCCTAAGTGGCAATCTATAATCCATCATCACAAACAAAAATAATAAAGACAGTACAAGAAGCTCTAAAAGCTTAGACCTCCAGATTCTTTCATAATGGCACAACTCTAGATTTTTCATCTGAAAAAATTAATAACTACGGGGTGAGATATAAGCCTTAGTGACTAATAGTCCAGCTCATCATACATACCAATATGTGCTCATAAAGTGTCAAGTGAAATAGTTAAGAATTAGTACATAAAAACATATAAATATCTCATATAACAACAGTTCTCAAACTCATAAATCAATTCTTCAAATTCATAGTTCATAAATCAATACCATTATGCATATGTAATTCCTATAACTGCTTTCCTCACTGTGGGGAAGTAAAATCCCAGAAGACCAATCTCTTACTCTCAGAGAAAGAGCCAAAAAGGTGATGCCTCACTATAAGGGATATAAAGAAACCATGAGCTTGTCTCTCACTCCAAGAGACTAAACCAAGAGGTTGTTTTTGCATTTTGAGATAGCATAAGAAGCCAACCATCATGCATTAATAAAAGCACTCATCACGTGACTGTAACAAACACAGATCACTCACTAATTCCCATCATATGTATTATGTTCAAAAATGCATTCCATCAATTCCAAGTTACATAATCCATTTACAAATCAAAATCTATAGTTATAACATGATATCATGAAATCAAAGCATTGAATTTTCAATATCTAGTTCCACATGACTTATTTAATTCTATTATATCAACATAATTTCAAGTATAATCCAAAATACCTTCCATAGTTTCAAAGTAATAAAACCACTCATAAATAACATATTAGCATATATAATGAGTAAAAAATGGTTACTTCTCGCCTAAGCAATGATTAATTACCACAAATAAATTGCACTGAGCACAACAACACCAATCATAGACAATCTATACAATTGCCACATATTAGTTAACAAACTAATCAATTGGTTAACATTGACAACTAGAGACTCAAACTCAACCCAAAACTTCTCCTAATTTCAAATTGACCAATCCAAAATTCAATACACTATTCTAATAGGTCAATCAACTCATAGAAATATTCAATTTTCTTCCAATTATGCCAATTGATTAACAGCCCTAATTTTCTTAATCTAAATTCGCTATAAAAATACTTAAATATGAAAATCAACTCAAACCACACTCTAAACCGATTAAATATCAATTCTAACTCATAATAACATGACCCTTGTTACCAAAAAAAAAAACATAACCCAATAATCAAAACTCATTTTGAATCATTACAATACCATTAACCATCACAAACCTTTCAAAAATTACAAACCCTGGGTTCAAATTCCTTTAAACTCCAAATTGAAGAAAACTAACCAATTAAACACTTAGAATAATCTATAGAAGTCATTTAAACTCAAAATAATCAGTTAAAACTTCAACTCATTTGAAATCATTAAAGAACCCTAAGATTCAACTATCTCAATCTTGAAAAACTACGAGAAAAGGATTGAAATAATGTTAGAAATATTTACTTTGATATTTGAAATTTCAAATATATTCCTAGGACTGAAATCTACAAGGCCTAGTAGAGTTTCAATGTTCCACAACCCTAAACCATCTAAAAATTGCTTTTGAAATTGGTTTTAACAACCAGTTTGTGATGGGTTTCAAAAGTGCCCTTTTTACCAAGCTGTTCACTGTGGCCTTCGCTACAGCTAACTCATGACGAATGCCAAACAACTAAAAAAATACCCAACTTTAAAAATTCATAAGTAAGTTCATACATCTCCAAAAATTATAAGTTAGAACTCGTTATACAGCTTGATATGTTTATTTTCTAATTCAAAAAGAATCACTCAAAGATAAGATCATTTGATCCCCCAAAATTCTTGATTTCCAAGACTGCTAGAAAATGTCTAGCTTCATACGTCCAGTCATAAATCTTTGTACTTTTAAGCCTCAAACCTCCAAATTCAACTACTCAATGCTTCAAAACTCACCAATCCTAATTTAATTAATTTTAAACATTGAGATTAAAACCTAACACTACAAGAAAATATATTTTTACCTCCCCTATTAATGTCTGTTTACAAAAACAGAGGAGAAAAAATGAGTATTCTTATCTGTTTTTGTAAAATAGACAAGAATAGCCTAGATGTTCTCGTTTGTTTTACAACAAACGAGAACATCCAACTTCTCGTCTGTTTTATCAATAACAGATGAGAAGTTTCTCATTTATTAGTGGTAACAGACGAGGGTTCTCATCTGTTGTTAGTGAAACAGACGAGAATTGCCCCTTCTTGTCTGTTATTAATAAAACAGAAAGAAGGGGCCTAAATTTTTTTTTAAAAAAATTGCATCCCCGGTTAAAGTTGAGCAACCCATCACGAATAAATAGATCCTTCCCTTTCCATTTTTGTTTCTGCATTGCCTCTTCCTCCCATCTCCATTGCTCCCCTCACGGCCATAACAGTGGAGTCCATTGCCTCTTCCTCCCATCTCCACTACGAAGCTTGTAGGAGTTGCATGCCTTTCTCCTCTGCAAGACGACGACGACGCTGTGGTTCTCCCTCTCTAAGTCCAACGTTCGTTCTCCCTCTCCAAGTTGGTGACTCCACCAAACAAAGGAGCTCACCATTGAAGCCACGATCACCTGCATCATCTCTTCTCCCCTTTAAGTCGATGCCACATCTACATTCTTCCTTCTTCAATAGCTTTACTAAATAAGGTAAGTTCAAGAGCAACCTTCCTCCTTTTGGTTATTCTATATATGCTGCAAATGGAATGTGGGTTTGTGTAAATTGCTGGTAAATCTGGAATTGCATTTACAAAGTTTTAACCTTGTATACCTTGAAGCCTAAGAAATTTGTTAAACTCGTTTGAATATTCATGCACACAAGGTGTTTGTCAAAATGTCTAAAAGAGAATTTTCATATATTGGTATTGCATTACAATGGAACTATAGTTATTATCATCTTGAAAGGTTTATTTAATAGCAAGTTGACATTTTTTTTGGATGTAAAGGAAGCTTTGGCAAAAAAATTTTTCAAAATGAGTAAACTTGAAAATTGTGGTTGGAATTGTAAAGTTGAAAATTTTGGTAAATTTTTTTATATTTTGGATTGCTTTAAATTGTTGGATTAAATAATTGACCTTAATTAATTGGATAAAATTGTTATCATTAGTCTTGAATCTGCATTAGTTTTGTTTGAATTGAGTTGAATTAGATTAAAGAGCTAAAATTTGTGTTAAATTGAATTGGTTTGAGTTTGTTGGAGTTGGATTTGCTAATTGCTTTATTTTTATTAGAATTGAGTTGAATTAGATTAAATTGGTGAATTTAATCATAAATTGTTCAAAATTGCTTGTTGAATTTAGTTTTGAATTTGTTTGATTTTGTTGTAATTTAACTTAATTGTATTAAATTGTCATCATTAGTTTCGAATTGTTTTATGGTTTTTTTTTCTAAATTGAGTTGAATTAATCTTAAATTGTTCAAAATTCCTTGTTGAATTTAGTCTTGAATTAAATTTTTCAAAATTTATTAGGTCGTAACATAATGGATCATAGTTAGATGAGTACTTTCAGAATGAGTGACGAATATGAGAATGAGGTAGAACGGTTTATTAAATTTTTTAAAAGAAATGCTCCTAACAAAAACAGAATGTATTTTTGCTAAGAATTATTGTGATATCCAATAATGTATAAATCTCACTCTATGTTGCAAGTATCATTGGAGTTTGTGTGTTCTTTGTCCCATGGACAACATCATTTACTGGTTTGATCCTTTATGTCGTGGTCCAAGTAGTGAGAGGGTGTTTTCAACATGTAAATACTTTAAAGTAAATCAATAATTTGGTTTTTACTATAAATTGTTTAACTTGTACTTTATTTGCTTATAAAGCTTTAAAGACTTATTATACAATGGGTGGGAAACGTGCAGGCAAAAATAGCCCAACAACTTGGATATATCCTAACGTAAGTAGTTTGAATTGAAGTTCTTTAATTGATGATAGTTATTTCATATGTGCATAATGCATTGTACCATTTCCTTGGGATTTGCAATGCCCTAAGTAACAAAGGTCAACAAAGTGCGGATACTACATTATTTGTTATATGTTTGAAATTATTGAGAGTCGACGTACTAAAAAATTTGAAGAGGTAGGTAAATATAATTTTAGTTTTGTAATAGTTGTTGAATTTTTAAATTGAATTGTTACTTATTTTATTTTCTTCATATGTTTAAATTTGTTCACTTGTTAATGTATAGATTTTTGATAATGACTGATCATACACCGCTGATGATATTGATTTTATCCGAGACCTTTTGGCTCAGCAACTGCTTCAAGAATGGTGGTCTAGGGATTAATAAAGTTTATGTTTAGAGATAACTTAGTATTATTAGGTTATCAATTTTGACTTTTGCAATTTGTTCTTTTGACTAGTTAGTATTGATGAAATCATGATCTTGATATATGTTGGCTGAAAATATTGGCTGGTTTAAATGTCACACTATTTGAACTTGTTAGAAAGTGGTATATTCACATCTGTTCCAAGAAAACAATAGTAAATGGGAAAACTTTTTACTTCTGTTATGAAAAAAACAGAAATAAAAGGTCACTGTTTTTACTTTTGTTTTATGCCAAAATAGACGCAAGCAACAATTTTGGGAAAAAAACAGAAGTAGAACAGTGATTTTTTACTTCTGTTAATAACAGATGTAAATAACACTATTTTCCTCCTTTGTTCAAAATAGAAATAAAAGGTGGGGTACTTTTTATGTCCCTTCTTTTCATATCCCTCTCAAAATAGAAGTAAAAGGTATCCAAAATAAAAGTAAAATGTCTCCATTGTAGTAGTGTAAGATGTTACAGTCGCAAGGACATTATCCTTAAGAGATATCCCATTACCTCTTAGTGATTTGAAACAGCACTTCTTAGGATTAAACGAATTCTTCTTATAAAAATACTGGGTGACTGAACAATGAAAAATAAAATAATTCAATAAAAAGACAAAAGGTTTTCTTCTCCACTGCAAATGGAGTACTGATGTGGTGAAGGTATCGATAAATAATGATGTAATGCCTTAAAATGGCATCTCTTGAAGCGGTACACTTCTCTTCATATTAATAGTAACATGACTTTTCAAAAAGCAAATTTCTTTATATTAAAAATATTTCAACAATATTAAAATTACTCTTTCTTTGATATACCCACACACAATATTTATAATATTCACAACATATATTGCCATGGATATGAAAGATTCCAATGAAGTTTATTTAACAAAGCAAACACCAAATAGTGAAGTTTAATTTAATAAAAATTATTGGCGTGCTTACAAGTAATGGGAGTGTGGGGAATATATATGTCTGGCTCCACCAACTTGTCCACTCTCACCTCCAAGGCATGCCTACTTTGTATTTATTAGCCGGTCAATTCATTAAAAAAAAAAAAAGACATGGAAATAACACGAGAAATTCATGTAATACTGAATTTTCGGAACCCATATCTTTAATTTGTTATTCAAAATGTTAATATCATCATTTGAATGGTCAAGCTGCTGTTTATGTAATGTGACGTGTCTGGGACAACCTCAAGATTGGTGTTACACACACACACACATATGGCTCTATATATTCTCATATTTGAAGAGTAGTGCAAAGATAAAGCAAAGAGCTCCATTATTTCATATAAACCCACCATCTCAGAGCTCTAGTGGTGGAAAGGACCACTGATATCGCTATAATGCTTTCTGGGGTTTTTTTGGTTTTCAAGTTTTTGCCGTCCACACGCATAATATATATGCCTTCATCATTATTATGTCACTTTCAACCTTACTTTTCTCAGGGGGGTGGGGGGTTCAGCTGATGCTGCCCTTTAATTTTAGAGCTGTCCTTAAATATTTTTTTTGTGAGTTTTGTTACGTTAGATTTTATATAAAATGAGTGACATTTTAATATCTTATTTACAAAAAATAATTTAGTTTTCAATTTTCTATAATTTTTCAAAGATTTTGTGCTCTAACTTCAAAAGAAATCAAACCATTTAAAGTGCTGAATCTTTGAAAAATTATAAAAAATTGAAAACGAAATCATTTTTTATAAATAAGATACCAAAATGTTACTGATTTTATGTAGAATTTAATGATAAAAAGAATTGCAAAAAAATTGGGAAAAAGCCCCAAAATTAAGGGGCAGCTGACACCCCCTCCTTTTCTTTACACTTAACTCCGTGTAGTAGGAAATGTAATAGATGAATGAGCAAGTTATGGTGGGGTTCCAAGAGATATATAGTCAAGGAACTTGGATATATACCTGGTTTTTCTCAAATTTTAGGTAAATAAGGAGCACATGAAAGCTGAGGAATGAGCTATATATCAAGAGATATTAGATTTGTTTGGGACAAGGGCTTCAAGCAAACAATTTTAGAATATGATTCAAACATAATTATGGAGAATTAATAGAATCATTTCTGATAACGAGAATGGTACGTAGTTTAGTGCTTCTGATGTATTTTCAAGCTTTAGTCCCCTTTCTGTGCGTTTGTGTGCGTGTTTTTAGTGTGAAAAGTCATAATATGAGAGACAAAAGAGCAAGCGAGGGTTATATACATACCTAAGTAGTCACGAATTCTAGATAGAATGACAACGACACACAAACAAAAATAGTGGTATAGCCTACAACCTCTTCATGTATAATCTCCCGGCATTTTTGTTCAGAGCAAGAGACAGATTCAGTAAAAGATAATAAAAAGTTGGGTTAAGTTGTATTCAACATCCAACCTGAAATATTTTGTTCAATGCGTCTAACACTCTAAAATACTCTTTCGATCTTTAATATAGAACCTAATTGTTGAGTTGGTTTTGGTCCTAAATATAAGACCCATTTCTCATATTTATCAATTTTCTCTAAATTACTCCTATAGATACTCTCTCAACTATAATCAAATAGAAGAAGGAGATGGGGTATTAAGAAAGATAATTATGGTATTTTAGAAAAAAAATGTCACATTTCTTATAATTAACTAACTTACCTAACTTCTTTAATCTAATCAAATTAGTTAAATGGGTTTTATATTAAAGACCGGAGGAGTATATTTTATGGTGCATCTGATACCGTGAAATATTTTTTTGGGACCATAAAATATTTTGTAATGTAATTTTATTCTTAAAGTATTAATTTTTTCAGAAGCAATTATACTTTTTCAACTATTATTTCATAAGCAATTTTAACTATGTTATTAACTACTCAAAAGATCCATTCAACAAATGTATATCAAACACCATAAAGAATTTTTGTAATGTTTTTTAGGATGCTGGATGAACTACACAATACTTTAAAATTAAATACACCTGAAAAAAATGTTACGCATCTTAAACCTAAAAACTTCACCTACTTATTATTCTTTTCATTTTATAATTCTATTGTTTTAGTTCGTTCCTTCTACTTCTATTATTCTTCTTTCTAAAACTATTGTTATTTTAGAGTTTCAATATTTGGTTTATTTTTTCCCCAAACTATACCTTCCTTTATTTAACTACTTATATGCGTCACGATCGCGTTAAGTAAAGGTCCTTAAGTCAACGGGGAGTACCACCCACGTTAGGTGATTTTCCTTTCAGTTTCTAGTCTGAAAAAAAGAAAAACGGGGAGTACCATTTTAAATTTTTCAATGTAAAGGGTAAAATTTTTACCAAATGGAAGGAACATAATTACTCACACTACCTTAGTTAGATATTTAATTTAGTTTTAAATATAAAATCTTAATTTATTTTATCTTTCAAACTCCTTTTATTCCTTTTATAAGGCAGAGAAAAAAAATATTTTTTCTCCTATTTATAACTCACTTCTTTATATAAGTCGGGTTTTTTTTTAATTTTTAGCATAAATGTACTATTTTTTCTTTTAATTATTATAGTGTAGATAATTATTTTTTTGAAAAGCTATTATATTTTAATAGAGAATTAATACAATTTAATATTTTTCTTGATCTAAGTGAAAATATCTTATAAATAAGATCAGATGAGTAACTTTTTATCTATTAAGTAGTTCCTATGATAATTGAACATGTTAGTGTTCCATAAAAGGGTAATTCAAATGCAAATGATTGACTATGATATTTTTAGGGATTAATGATACATATTTATTACAAAATAACTAATTTAATTAATTTTCTTAATATTTATAAAATAATTATCCTTTTTTTATATTAAAGAGTAGGTAAAGTAGTATTTAGAAAAGGTGAAACTTATAAACTCACTTAAAAAAAAAAACACTTAAAGAAATAGCTTGTAGAAAAGTCCGACCATGTATATGAATTGTTGAAACAGCATTTTTGTAATGTAAGAATATGAAATGTTCGTGTCATTTTTGGCCAAAAATAAATGTCCATTTCATTGTGATGAACAGAGATGATTCTGATGGGCCCTCACTGCCTATTCCTAAAGTCATATCTCTCTATTATTGTCCTCAGACAGTACTATTACCAGAGGACAAGAATTATATTAGAAACTATTCTCTCTTGTGCAAAACATAAATTAAATTTTATCTATTTATATTTATTAAAAAAACTAATTAAAATCAATTTAGAATAATAAATGTGTAAGACATATATTTATTTTTTTTCTAATATATCCTTATTAATGAAGAGAATAAGTAAAAGATACAATGAACAAATTAAAAAAAGAAAGAGAATATATTAGGGTAAAATTAGAAAAAACTCATTAAATCCTTAGATAAAAGTGAATGTTATCTTATAAAAAATAACTTTTTAAAGAAAGTTTTGTTTATATTTTGAACTGGAGGTAGTATTGTTCAAAAAAAAATTGAAAAAAAATGTAATTAAGAAAACAGAAGTCATGCATAATAATTGATACGATTTAATATATAATTGAACTAATTTTAGAAGTACTTTTTTCTGCCAACAATTTAAAAGCATCCGAAATTAAACATATGCACAGACCTTTTCCTTTTTCAGTTTGATTTAAAAGCAGTAATTTATAGAAAGTTTATTTATAAAAGAATGGAATATTTTTATCTCAATTTTTTCACTCGACCAAGAGGAAGCTTCCAGGTAAAATAGCCCGATCAATCAGAGGGATGCTCCATCACGGAACAAATTGAATCCCAGCATTTTCCAGAAGGACATTACGAATAAAGCAAACTGTTTATGGCTTTATGCCAGCAAATATTAATTAGCTATTTATCTTTATTCATAATTTTCTTCCCTAATATTTTTATTTATGAAATACAAATAATTTAATTAAATTTTAGAATATTAATAAAAATATGAAGATAAAAACTAAATCAAAATTCCTTTAAATTGTTAAAATTGAATTAATTTATTAACTAAGTAAACAAAGTATATAAAATGCCAAAGAATCTATAATTTTTCTTAAACAAACCAAAAATATAATAATAAAATTATTAATTCATCACTATAATCACAAAATACATTTAAAAAGCACACGAAATTAAAGACGAAATAATTGCACAGTATATCATATTTTTTAAGTTACCTGCAATATACCAGATGGACATATGCAATAAACACGGGAGATTCTTTAAAAAAAATTGAAATTATTAAATCTCAAATAAAATTTTTTTACAGCTTTATTAATTACAAGACTAATATTATCAAAACTCATTAAATATTGTCATCAAATTATATTTAAAATTTAGTAATTTAAAAAAAAAATTTCGTGAAATTTTTCCTATAAACATATGCCTATTAAATTTACGATATTAAACCTTAAACAAATTACACAATCCGATAAGACAATAAAGTACGCTCATTCCTTCCACTGATCCAGTCTACAGTAATAAATGGGTATTTGAAAAATAAACATGAATATACATTAAAACTTATGTAATTTAAATTTTAAAATTAAAATTATACAAATAAAACTAGCCCTTGGTGAACAGATTAGGAACTCCTCCTTAAAATATTTTTTTTTTGGACCGGAAAAATAATTTTCCTTTTTTTTTCCTTGGAAAAGCTAGGCGGAGAAGAGAGAGAAAGGTAAAAAGTCAGCATTAATTGCTCAGTATACGAGAAGGGAGAGAAGAGTGAAAAACAACATTAAAAAAAAAAGTGATTTGGAAAAGTGATTCTGGAGAATAGATTCTGGAGAGAATAGATTTTGGGGAGAATAGATTTTGTAAAAAAGTGATTCTGAGAAGTGAGAGTGTTTGGATAGTTGTTATCAGAAGCACTTTTTATATATACAAATTACTAAAAAAAAAACATAATTTAATATGATAATTACAGAAAAAATAGATTTTATGATATATTTTAATTTGAAGGAATAAAATTGTTAATAATATATTTTTTACCAACATAATTAATAATACATAAGATAATATAATTAATAAATAATTAATGTGTATATATATTTATAAAATATAAGATTAAATATGTTTATCAAAAAATATGTTTATAAAAAAAATAACAAGATACATATCATATAGGCTCTCACACTCTCCCTTTTTCCTCCAAAAGCAAAAAAATTTTGCTTTTTCCAAAACCATAGTTTTGGTTTTTAGAGGGGGTGTTTGGGTGATTGACACCCCAAACCATGGTTTGGGTCCCCAAACCATGGTTTGGGGTGTCACCCAAACACACCCTAAATGCTAGTAATGGCAGATTGACTTCCCCGCGGCCCATTGCAATGTTTTCTAAGCGGTTTGAAATCGTGCAAGGTCGGAAAACAATTTATTCACAAGTAATTGTTAATAGTTTGATTTTAATTTATTTTATTTATGGTATTTATTTTTTTAAGTAAGTTTCTATAATAATAATTCTAATCAACATATTTAACTAAAGATATTTTTAAAAAATAACGTATATTGATTTTAATAATTAATTTAATTAATTTTTAAAAAAAATTAAAACGTGAGCAACTTATGAGTTGATTTGTATCATCCCAGCAAAATATCTGGTTACCGGAACCAACAAGGTGGTCTTAGTGCTGGTGATAAGTTTCCATGTCTCTTCGTAGTGACCCCTCCACTTTAAGTTTTTTTCCTTCTCTCTGTAGTTGTTTCTCTGTGTCTCCACCTCTCTTGTCATCATCTTCGTCACTTTCACCTTATGGCTTCTTCATCAGCTTTGGTTTTCCCCCATACCCTCCTTCCTTCTCTTTCCTTATCAAACTCCATTAACGACCTCACCTTCTTCTGCAACAACCCCACAACCAAACCTCTTGTTCTTCTCTCAAAACACAGATCATCCTTCTCCTCACCTTCTTCGTCAATTTCACCCATCAAGTGTTCTTCTTCAATCTCAAGCTTAATCCCAGAACTCCATCAAGAGAATGAACTTGAAGAAGAAGAAAAAACAGACGAACCTCCCTTGCACGAAATCTGGAGAGAAATTCAAGGATGTAATTACTGGGAAGGATTGTTAGATCCCATGAACGTTCATCTTCGCAGAGAAATCATTCGGTATGGTGAAATCGCTCAGGCTTGTTATGATTCCTTCGACTTCGATCCTCACTCTAAGTACTGTGGAACCTGCAAGTACCATCCTTCCGATTTCTTCGAGAAGCTCGACATGGCCGGCGCCGGCTACGCCATCACTCGCTACCTCTACGCCACCTCCAACATCAACCTGCCGAACTTTTTCCAGAAGTCGGCGTCGCTCCGGAGCGTCTGGAGCCCCCACGCGAACTGGATGGGCTACGTCGGAGTCGTCAATGACGCCGACGAGATCAAACGGTTGGGCCGCCGTGACATAGTGATCTCCTGGAGAGGCACCGTGACGTACCTGGAATGGATTTATGATCTGAAAGATATACTTCATCCTGCTAATTTCAGAGATGGTGATCATTCCGTTAAGATTGAATCTGGGTTCTATGACTTGTACACCAAGAAAGAGGATTCTTGCAATTATTGTTCGTTCTCGGCGCGAGAGCAGATTCTCGCCGAAGTGAAGCGGCTTACCGAGTATTATGCAGATGAGGAGCTTAGCATTACGATCACCGGACATAGTCTTGGAGCCGCGTTGGCGATTCTGAGTGCTTATGATATAGCAGAGATGAATCTGAATGTGGTGAACGACGGTGGGGTTACCAGAAAGATTCCGATCACCGTGTACTCCTTCGCCGGTCCCAGAGTTGGGAACTTGAGGTTTAAGGTCTTACCTCAAACTGCATTCTCTATCTTTCTTTTCAGTTTTAATTTCGTATGGTTTTTTTTGACTGTGTTAGATATTTTAATTTTATAAAGAGTTTTTTCAATAGTGTTCTCAAATGAAATATTGACTTATATATATATATTAAGTTTAATTTTTAAAATAACAATGATTTTTGCAAAAAAAAAAAAATTATTTTGACGCTAATGGTATTAGGGGAGTGAAACTATATATAAAGTTAGAAAAGTAAAAGTGAACTTTTATCTTTTAATATTATTGATTAGAGAGCTTTAACCCTATTGCTGTTTATTTAAGGGGAAAAAAACAGCGTTCTTAAGTACTGTCATATTAATTTTGATTTTTATAATAACAATTGTTATAAGAAAAAATATCATTTGAGCTTAATAGTGACTGAAAAGATATTTTTTTGTTTTAAGTAAGAGATCGAACTAAAATATCATACCAACTTAAAAGACTAAATGTGAACTTTTGCCTTCTTTTTTAATATGTTGGTTTCAGAATTTACTTCTTTTTGTATAATTTATGTGTTGAACTGTTGATGATTCTTACAAGGAAAAAAAATCATCATTTGAGCTTAATAGTTTTACAATTAGGGGGCTGAAAAGATTTTTTTTGTTTTAATTAAAAGATCAAATTAAAATATCATACCAACTTAAAAGACTAAATATGAACTTTTGCCTTCTTTTCTAATATGTCGGTTTCAGAATTTACTTCTTTTTGTATAATTTATGTGTTGAACTGTTGATGAATACTAGGAACGGTGCGAGGAGCTTGGAGTTAAAGTTTTAAGAGTGATCAACGTGCATGATAAGGTACCAAAGGTGCCTGGAGTAATAACCAATGAGAAGTTTCAGTTTCAGAGGTACTTTGAAGACAACTTATCATTTCCATGGAGCTATGCTCATGTTGGGGTAGAGCTTGCTTTAGATCATACACAAAGCACATTCTTGAAGCCGACCAACGACATGGCCTGTGCCCATAACTTGGAGGCACATTTACACTTGGTCGACGGCTACCACGGCCAAGGACGGCCGTTTAGCTTGGCCAATAAAAGAGATATCGCACTCGTTAATAAGAGCTGTGACTTTCTCCGGAATGAGTATGAAGTTCCTCCGTATTGGCGACAAGATGAGAACAAGGGTATGGTGAGGACTAGTGATGGCCGGTGGGTGGTGCCGGAACGGCCTAGAATAGAGGCGCACCCACCTGATACAGCTCACCATCTACAGCAAGTCCTAAAAAGGAACGGTAGTTTTCAATTGAGTGACACATGAAAAATGTGGTTTGGTTTGAATTAGTTCGGTCTGAAAACTTTGGGTTTGTATGTAGCTTTTCTTTTTACCACGTTTTTTTTGGTAGTTGATGCATGCTTTTTGTAGTGGTCCATTTGTTAGGTTAACTAAGTGCAAAAGGCTGGCAAGCATATTTGTAGACACATAAGTGCAAAAGGACGAGTTATCTTTGGTTTGAGGACATAAATTCCTTAAAGTCCCATTTGATATGAAGTATTGAAAATGAAGGATAAGGATTGGGATTGGGGCTGAAAATATATGTTAAAAGAATGTTTAGCATGAATGATTTCTTATCACATGGGATTAGGCAATCCTATGTAAATGGGATTGGAGAATATCACTTCCGCCCGTGGTATTTTTCAATCCTACATATATAGGCTTATCTAATCTCAAGTATCACACAATTACTCATACTAAATATTTTTTTAATATAGTTTTTTTACTCTAATCTTAATCCTTATCTCTTATTTTCAATGTTTCGTATCAAATGGGAGCTAAAGGTCTTGTAATCTCTTCTTCTTTTTTGTTAACCTAAAATATAATGCTACCTCCAGTTTTTTATATAAGTACTCATTTGACTTTCATTTTGATTCTAAATACAAGAGTCTAAATTCATTTTGTCTCTTATTTTTATTTTTTCCCCAAGATAGTTCTTATAATAATAGTAGTTCTAACCAATACACTTGATTAGTAAGGATATTTTAGAAAATATAATACTTATTAATTATAAATAACTAACTTAATTAATTTTCTTAATATATTTAAATTAGTCAACTAACTTTTATATTAAAGACTGGAGGAAGTACAAGTATTATAATTTAAATTATTAATATACAACAAGTTGATCAAATAATATAAAATATATAGTTTAAAATAAATCCCCAACAATATGGCTTATCCTTTGATTGATTGAGTCCCTCAATTTTTATATTAAAAAATAATTTATTTCAAAAGGCTAGTTGTTATTATTGTTATAATAATAAATTAGGAATCATCATGAACCATTGCTTTTTCTCAAGTGTCCCCATCATTTTGTCTTCAGATCCCACTTATAATTATCTTTCAGATTAAAATTAAGAGCAAGCAAAGATATGATTATTTGTAACTCCTGTTCTCGTGGACAATAATCAATGGCGGATTATCCAATAAAAGCCCCAATCTCTCATGCCGAATTGAGTTCGACTTTTGTTTTTTAGATTTAAAAGAAGGAGTACTTTTAATTTATTTATTTACGAACATGACCATATTTTCTATTTTCTTACAATACTATTATAATAAATCATTTTTTAAGTACTACTATTTAGTAGTAGTATTTAATCAAAGTAGCTCTTCCAATGTTTACGTTACAATCATTAAACCCTTAACTTTATTTACTGGTGTTAGTGCGCCTTCCATAACTAACTATCCTTAGTTATATTTAATAAACTAGAGGGATTAATAAGAAGAGTTGATAAAGATGAGGAAAAGTGTTTCATGAAAATCCCACCAGGTGTTTGGCTTCCTTAAAAAGTGCTTTTAAAAAATATTTTTCTGTAAATCGAGATAAACTCCTTCACATATTTACTTCATATATCATAAAAATACTTTTAAAACCATGATTTTGATTCCATCCAAACGCCCATCTGAGAGAAAAAAGCTTAATTTGAAATGGATTAATCAGGGAGGCAAAATTACTCTAAAAAAATTTAGGGCTATGCCCGTAAAATAATGAAGAATCCCTAAAAAAAAAAAAAACCTTTTGAATTTCAAAATCTTAAATAAAGAATTATTATAAAAATGTGTCGTTATTTGCTTTTTAAGTGTAGTCTATTATCATTAAAGTACAATAAACACAACTAATTTAAAATTTTAAAATTAAAAAAAAATTAAACTTTTTGTAAAATAATTATGTAGAGTAATATTTCAGAACAAGTTTTAGAGCCAAAATTTTTTTAAAAAGGTTGAACCATTGTTTTTAAAAAGTCTATCTATAGTGGTGAAGTGAAGGATGAAAGAATAGTTTGCTTTATTAGTATGATTGTTATTAATGAAAATACAATGTCCTCTCCCTCTTTTCCAATTTTGTAGAACAAAATGTAACAATTTTTTTTAAAAATGACTTTTTAGAACAAATTCGAAATTTTTTATTTTTCAGAATTCATAACCAAAAACTCATTTTCAAATATTTCTCTATCTTGTCATTTTTAAAATAAAAATATTTTTAAAAAGATCAAACAAGCTTTAGCTTCTAGGCTTTGAAGTGTGGGAGTAATTTTAGTTCTATCTGTGGCCCCAAAAAAAAAAAAAGTTCTATCCATTATAGCAACAACTTTACTCATGTGAAATAATAACAATAACAATAACTTTTAAGTGCTGGTTTCATCAATAATTAACTTTTTCACTTTAAAAAACACAACAACAAAAGTTGCGACTTTTTTCTGCAGTGAATATGAAGTTTGTTCATATTATCAGTGACAAGAATGGTCGGTGGATTCTAAATTGAAAGAAATATGAAAAGCTTGGTTTAGTTTGAATTGGTTGGTTCGGGGAAATTGTGTGGAGACTTTTGGTGTTCAACTATGAAACAGCTGTTTTAGAGACCGAGACTTTTCAGACGAATTAAAACAAAGTCAAATTTTGTGCATCAAAACTATTCATTTCAAATTTGAGAGGTGAAAATTAAAATGAGGTCAGATTTTATGAATTAAAAATGATATTTTCTTTAAATAAAATTGACCAATTTTATATTTAAGATATGAGAAAGTAAATTCACATTCTTATCTTTGGGTGAACTCTTTATTATCATCATCATTGTACCTTCTATGATGATGAGCATCATATACAGGAAACTTTTTTCTTTTTTTTTGGTGGGAAATGCATCATACAGCAATTTAATAAAGGCAAAGCTCCCGAGAAGAGTTGAAGAATCCAGAGAGAAAAAAGTCTCCACGCGTTAGAAGAGAATCCCAAAATCATAGAAGAAATAGATATTAATAATAAAATTTTAGGGGTTAAGAGTCATTTTTATTCTAAAAGTATTAATTATAAAAGAGTTTTAAGTATCCGGAATTTTTTTAAAAATTTAATATCATCCTAAACATGTAAAAAAAAAAACCAAAAGAGCAATATTGTTTAAAAAAAATTAATTGTTAACGTATTTTAATAATCATGGTGACATTATTTCTTTTTCACTACTTGCGGAGTGAAAGCGAGACCCAAAAAAAAATGTATATCAAAATTATTCATTTCAAATTTTAGGAATAAAAATTAAAATGAGATCAAATTTTATAAAATAAAAGTGATATTCTCTTAACATAAAATCGACTAATTTTATATTTAAAATATGAGGGAGTAAATTGACATTCTTATCTCTGTGTGAACTCTTTTTTTTTTCCTAATTAATATTATTATTATTATTGTGCCTTTCATGATGATGAGCATCATATACAGGAAACTCTTTTGTGTGTGCGCGTGTGTGTGTGGGAAAAGCGTCATACAGCAATTGAATAAAGTTGCTTTGGAGTCACGGTAATTTACACGACGCATGAACGATTTTTCATTCTCCTTTCATTTTGTCCCCCGCAAGGCAAAGCTCCCAAGAAGGGTTGAAGAGTCCAGAGAGGAAAAAAGTTTCCACACATTAACAGAGAATCCCAAAATCATAGCAGAAATACATATTAATGTGAAAATTTTAGGGGTTAAGAGTCATTTTCATTCCAAAAGTATTTATAAAAGAGTTTTGAGTACTGATTTTTTTTTTTTTAAATTCAATAAGGGTGACATTATTCCTTTTTTTACTACTTTCGAGGTGAGAGTGATAAAAAAAAATGTATATCCACAGCGACTTTGAGAATACTTTTAGAATAAAAATAACCCAAATTTTGAAATAATTTCTACAAATAGTTTCATTCTTAGAAAGTTTCTAGGAACTACTCTAGAATTAGGTTTTTTCTCTTCTAAATGGTCTAGTTGCCCTCGTGTGAGAAAAACTTACTCCATCACTAACAGTTGGAGGGACAATTACTCTCTTAAAAAATAATTACTACCTCCGGTCCTAATTATAAGAGCCAATTGACTGATTTGAGGACATTAAGGAAATAAGTTGAGTTAGTTATTTGTCCTAAATAGGTGTTGTCTTTCCTAAAATATTCTTGCTAATCAAGTGTATTAACTAGAACTATCATTGTTAGAAGGGCTACTTTGAAAAAAAAATACAAATGTGAGACACAAAATAGATTGAAATCTTATATTTATGACCAAAATAAAAGTCAAATAGGGTCTTATATTAAGAACCGGAGATAGTATTTTATTCTGCTAAAAAAAAGAAATAACTATTTTGGTTATATAAAATCACAAGGACAACTTTAGCATGTACAACTTTGCTCATATAAAATAATAACTTTTTTCACTTAGATAAAATAATAACAAATATCTTTTTTAGGGTACAAGAGAAAGGGCTAAAGCCCAAAACTAAAAAAGCAAAATCAAGGGTCATTAATTCCCAGGCCCTCCATTATGGAGAATTTAATCTAATAGATATAAGCAATTTGACTAAAGTTTTTTCTCATTGAGAGATATAGATGTGACTCACTAGTTGCAACCGTATATTCTTTGCAGAACCACAATACCTCAATATATGTCATACATCTTCAATGGGCTTTAGAGTTTTATCTGTAACAATCTTTTTTTGCTAAGCACAGGTATGCTTCCATCAAAGGTAATTCTATTTGAGGTATTATTGGACATTACATGTAGATACTTTTCCCAATAGAATTTGAATCTTCATTCACCACTATCGGTGACAATTATTCTCCTTAAATTCAGCTCTTTGATTTTTAATGGGCTTCAAAAATGCAAACTAGATTTTTAATGGGCTTCGTAACTTCTAAGTGGCCTATGATAGCCCAAAGATATAATGGCCTAATAAAATAAAAGTTATAAATAGTAACATATAGGGGTGGTCACATGACGAGACAGGACTGGGACGTCCCACTTTTTTTTTTTAAAAAAATAGTTTTTTATATGAATTTTTTATGATATAATGCTTATTTTTTATTGGGCTTCTAAAGATAAAAACATCATAAGAAAATATTATATAGAAAGCTCAATTATAAATTATAAAAAAGTGTAAAAACAACACTATAAAGAAAATACCATAAAAGAAACACTATATGATGACTTATGAATTATTTTATTGAGGACAAATATTTTGTTGAGATAATACTATAACTTAAGACTAAAAATCACTATAAAAATAATAATTATTATTAATAAGTAAAATAAATAATATAATAATTATTATTAATAAATAATTTTTTTAAAAAAACCGGGATGGGACAACCCCATTTCCTATCCCGTCTCGTTCTGAAATTTTTTTTTATCCCGTCTCATTCTGTCCCGAACTCACCGATACCAAGACGGGACAACCGAAATGAGACAAATTGAACATCCCTAGTAATATATATTGCCAAAAAAAAAAAGTAACATATATATTGGCATTTTAGTTTACTCATATTTATTATTTGAATTATAAATTTTTGTATGACCTTTCATTTTGTTTTTGTTTGTTTAAAAATAAATAAAAAGATATTAAACATTTTAAAAAGGTTTAAAACCCCGGGTCACGTTGGAGCTTGTGAAGGGATATTTTAAAGCAAGTGAGCTTCTAAAATTCAGCACTTTTAAGACTAAACCCGTCAAGTACTGGCCCTATAAGGCTCGACCCAATTTCTCCCCTCTAATTTTGAGCATCCTAACATAATCCAAACACCTATTAGTATTTTAGATTTTGTACACTTGACTTGAGTCTTGACCAGTATTTATTTTGAATCATATTACATTATACTAGATATATAAATGTATATAGTAATACTTTGAAAAAACCTCGAGCAAACATTATTATAGGGTTTTTTTTGGACTATGTATAGGAGTTAATTTTAAGAAAAATTTCGATTAAGAGCTACAGATGGGAATTAATTTCAAACAGCCCAAAAAATCTAAAATTTCAATTAAGGACTCTGAAATTTTACTAAAGGACCCAGGGTGCAAACTGAAATCAATTATTGAAGCCATTTTACTGAAATGCCCTGCGAACTGTATTTGCTGAGAAGGAAGAAAAAAGAGGGAAAAAGAAGAGCTTGGTGCGTGAGGTAAACCATTTTCCCCAAAATTTTCATTCTGTTGAGCTGATTGTTGGGTTGTGATAGTTGAATAATGTAGAAATGAGTGTTTAAATGCATGGGTCAGTAGATAGTGAGGGAGAAAAAAAATTTGATATAGCTTTTAAGTTTAGAGAGAGATTATTATCTTCTTCTTCTTTGAAGTTAATAAACATGACGTGTTAGTGATTTTTGAAAAGTGGGTGAGAATGAGTGAGCACTGATTGTAATACGTAATTGAAGGAACTTATGAAGGGAGAACTAAAAGGAAAATGGGTGAATGTACTAAAATGGGTGATATGAAAATGAAATGTGCAGAAAATGGTAATTTGCAGTTGTGAAAATATATATTCGGATTGTAAATTTGCAAATTGAAATTGTGTAGGAAAATGGCAATTTAATGTTATGAAAACTGGTATTTCTGTTGTAAACCCGCAAATTCCTGTTGTTAATGCATATTGTCTATTATTATTGAAAGTTGATTAAAATTGATAGTTAAATGATGTGCAGCAATGGATTATAAATGGCTACTGGTGGCCCGAAACAATAAGAAAGACTTGAGACAAGCGTCACAGTTGGACAGTGCACGAGAGTAAGTGAGCATATTTGGTGGAGGATTGTAATCTTTTTCGTATAATGAATTGATAATTGAAATATTTCATGATTATACGTAACGGCAAGCTATCCCAAGTTTTGAGCTAAAACTGGCTCGTAAAACTATAAATGTATGAAAGATTTTATCTATTCGTGAATGGATGTATTTCTGTTGTTAATTAATGCATTGCATTTGCAAATTCTCTAATCCCTATTGTAACGCATGTGTCATTTTAGCACATTTTCTAACTCCTGTTGCCAATTATATAAGTCCACTTACGAATACACGAATTCCTGTTCTAAATTTTCCAATGCCTTTTGCAAATTGTCTAAACCCAATCGTGAACATACTTGATAGACTCTAGCATGATGGTTCAGTTATATTCAAAAAAACCACTTGCAAAAACAAGAGCCCCTATTATAAACTTAGCTATTATTATTGCAAATTCCTTAATTCTAGTAGTCAACGTTTGCACTCAAAGTATAAAATTTGTGTGGGAAAATGTATTATCATTACTAGAGATGTAATAAACACATAATATATAGTTCATTGCACTGAAAATGAAATTGTGGGTAATGCTTATGCATAAAAATTGACACATCATTTGCTAATATAAAAGACATTTTGAGCTGACAGATCCCTCTTTAATTTTCTCTTGGTTGTGTCTGTATCTTTGCAAGTAGTTGTATAACGGCTGCCAACCGTGTATTTCTTGCATGAATAATGAGCCGCCACATCAAGTCTGACCTCAGGGAACCAAGTTCTTCCTATTGCACAACATTAAGAACCATCAAATAAGGGACATAGTGGAGTACAGGGTTGAAATCTAAAAATAATGCATTTATAGATAAGCACTTAATCAACTCATACTTCTGCAAAATAGTTGTTTCCTGCCACTAGTAGCTATTTATAATCCGTTGCTGCATATCATTCAACTATAAATTTCAATCGACTTTCAATAATAATAGACAGTTTTCATAACATTAAATTGTCATTTTCTTGCACAACTCCAATTTGTAAATTTACAATCCGAATACATATTTTCACAACTGCAAATTATCATTTTCTGCACATTTTGTTTTCATATCACCCATTTCAGCACATTCACCCATTTTCCTTTTAGTTCTCCCTTCCTAAGTTCCTTCAACAACGTATTATAGTCAGTATTTACCCATTCTCACCCACTTTTCAAAAATCACTAACACCTCATGTTTATTAACTTTAAAGAAGAAGAAGACAACAATCTCTTTCTAAAGAAGAAGAAGATAACAATCTCTCTCTAAACTTAAAAGCTATATCAACTTTTTTTCTCCTCATTATCTACTTACCCATGCATTTAAACACTTATTTCTACATTATTCAACTATCACAACCCAACAATCAGCTCAACAAAACAAAAATTTTGGGAAAAACATTTACCTCACGTGCCAAGCTTTTCTTTTTCCCTCTTTCTTCTTCCTTTTCAGTAAATACAATTCGTAGGGCATTTCAGTAAAATGGCTTTGGCAATTAATTTGGGCATTTCAATAAAATGGCTTTAGTAATTAATTTTAGTTTGCCTCTTGGACCCTTCAGTAAAATTTCAGAATTCTTAACTAAAATTTCATATTTTTTTGGGGCTGTTTGAAATTAATTGCCATATGCGGTCTTTAATCAAAATTTTCTCTTCATTCTATTTGAAACATTATCAAATGCTAAATATAGATACCTCTCTCTACATAAATTTAAATATTAGTTTGCCACTTCAAGACCCATTATTATTATTATTATTATTATTATGGGCTTTAACTTGTCCTATTGTCAAATAAACTAAGCCTGAACCAGATTAGGGTGTAGCCTGGGTCACAACCCTATAGTCATTTTGATCCTTCAGGCTTCAACATATTATTCACCTTTTTTTTTTAAGTTTGAAAAATAATAATGATAATAATCATTGGACAAAAAAAGAAACTGCGGAGAATTATATGGAGCGGTTGGGTCCTGGACAATCTCCGGATCGTGAACGTCCTCTGCTTCATCCTTAATCCCTCTCATCCCGTGCCCCTTATATCTGTCGCTGTCCCTCGTACTCCATCGTCGTTCCTCGTTCAACCTGTTGCCGCCTCTGTAGCCTCTCATTGCCGTCGTCCTCTGAATGCGCAGGCGTGAAAAATCAAGGTTCTGGTGTGGGGAAGATACACAATTTGGGAGTGTTTTTGTGAAGGTAAGATGTTGATGTTACTTTTTCATGTTTGAATGTGCTGAATTTTGTTTAAATTCTGGAGGTTAACCGAAGGATTTGGGTTGGAAAGATGCCAAAGAAAGTTCTAGTTATTCTGCATTAGTTTTTAGTCTGTTCGTAAACTCTGTTCTGTTCTTTCCAGGGTTTGGACACTCATCTATCGTGCTGAAATGGAGTAGAACGTTGAAGCGATTACTTGTATATGCAGCAAAAATTTAAGTAGATTTTTGGACAAATGAAGTTAGACCAGTGAGAAAGAAGTGTTTGAAACTTGGAAGGTGAGATTCTGCTATTTAAAACATCGAATTATTGACCCTGTTCTGGAGAAGATTCACGCCTTTCTTTTAATTGGATGATGGGATCAGTAAATTATAGAAGAATTGAGATGAGAGAAAGAGATCGGAGGAGTGAAGGGGGATAGAAATGTGCTGCCGAAAAATCTTTGGCAGTCCACGTCCTTCTTGTTTTCTTTTTTGGCCAAAACACGTTCTTCTTTGAGTTTGGCAATTTGCAATGCTTCGAAGGATTGGCAAAAGACACTAAATTCAATTTGCTCATTCTTCTTTCTCTTCATTCTATTTCAGCAAAGCATTGAATTATAAGCTCTTTGTTTCACAATTAAAAGTTTCAGGAATTGGAAGCAGATCAGTTCTTGAACCACACAACCTCTGATTCTTGAAATTCTTTTCTGAATCGATGGGCAACGTTATTGAATCCTTTGCTTCCGGCATCGGAAATGTTCTCGGCAAAATCTTTGGCTCCCCAGTTGATTTCCTATCTGGAAAGTCTTGCAGGTAAAAGCAATATTCACTTTTTATTGCATTATAGAACCACAGACAACTATCAAATAATCTTAATTCCTAGTCACACGCATGATACTGCAGTTTGAGTAAATATAGTAATCTAGGACAATTATGAACAAATGTGTAAATATGTAAGTACAAAACCACCCAAAAAAAAAAAAAAAACCTTTGAATATGACCATCTTATGATTGGTTTCCTTACTTAAATGTGACACACCAGGTTCACTTAAAGATCTCTCTTTAATAAGAGTTTTTTATTTTTTTCAATTGACTTCTTAAGTTCCTCTTTCATATAATGCCGTTGGGATATGTTTTTCAGTTCAACTTGCCGACCCACATGGGACCTCATGTGTTACATCGAACATTTTTGCATTGCCAATTTGCTGAAGCTGGCCTTGGTACTGGTTCTGGTTTACATTGGTGAGGTTTCTTCTGAACTGTCTAGTGATTTCAATTGGGACAACAACACACACACACACACACATCTATTATTCCGATGTCCCACCAGTTTGTTTAAAATGGCGGAAAATGAGCATTACCCTTTAGTCTTTTCTTGTTTTTGTTCCCATTTTGCAGCTGGTTTATTCATTTACCTATTATATAAACTGGCCAAATGTGCATGCGTTGGGGTGACCATTTGCAGATCGATATGTGCATGCTTGTCTTGTTGGTTCCACCTATGGGAGCGTTCTTGCACTTTCTTGTGTGTCAAGTTATGCAACCTCAAAAGAAGAAGAAGATCATCAATGGAAAGGTTTGACAACACAAGTGAACAATATTACAGTGATGAAGGCCCTTCCTATTATGTTCGAGGATCCCAAGAAGCGAATCGATCGTTCTCTCGTAGGAGGAGAAACTATAAAAGCTCTCACTTGAGAAACTCCTTGAGGCCAAGAAAACAGCGAGCCCGACTTAGAATCAAAGCAGATGTTAGCCATAAATATGACGAGAAGAGGAACCACATTGCTGGTAATCTCCATCATGATGGAAACAGAAATGCTATCATTAGGCATGGCAATCAGCATAGCAGCAAAGTTCATGACCTTAAGGTGGTTAGGACGTTTAAGTTTGTGAATAAAGGCCTCAAATCTAAGAGGAGAGGAACTCAAAGGCATAAGAAGTACTAGAATTTTTCAAGATCCTGATGGGATTTGTAGTATGTATGTATGCATGCGTATGGGGGGAGATTCTCTGCTGTTCAACCTTGTACTCGCCCCGCAATAGATGTCTTGTGGTTTATATGTGTACTTAATTAATTAACAATATCTCAATCAAAATCTTTGCATTGTTACAATAATATTGCTTTTGTTTCTGGCCCATGCTATGTAAGTTCCAAATTGGCTTGATGCACATCATGCTACTTCAGACGTGTAAAAGGCTGCTTTCTGTGCTTTTGCGTTCAAAGTTCATGAGCAAAATGAGGCAACATTCAGTTAATCAATCGTGATCAAATATACTCCTCTCGTACTTTTTATTTTCACCAAGATTAAAAAAAAATCTTAAATTTTATTAATACTGTCTTAAAATTTAACATTTTTGAGTTAAAGTGTGTAAATACTCCAGAAGTATTTATAAAAGAGTACTCAGCATCTGGAATTTTTTTTTTTAGTTTTTATTCATGACAAATATGCCTTGATCATTATCCATCACTAAATATGACTATTAAATTATACGGTTTGACCAATATTTTTAACGGTCAAATTAATGGTGGGTGACAGTTCATGGTAGAAATACTTGAAATAAAATTTTCCAGGTATATTAGACGGGAAAAAAAAACACTTTCGAGAGGTGTGATCGATGGTCCTTCGTGATGCTTCCAAGATATAAGGACCTTAATCTTACATTTTTTTAACTTTATCTTTATTTAATTTATATACTTTCTAAGAAAATAACAGTTAATATGGTAAATAAAAAACAAAATTATATATTCATATAAAAAATTTAATGATATGACTTATAAATAGATAAGAAAAAATCTTACCTCTGTCTTATATTGCCTCTGTTTTTTAATATAATAGTTCATTTGACTTTTATTTTAGTACTAAATATAAGATCCCAATTTATTTTTTCTCATATTTATCTTCTTTTTTTTTTCAAGATAGTTCCTATGATAATGCTAATTTTAGTTAAGACATTTGATTAGCAAGTGTATTTTAGGAAATGTAACATCTATTTATTATAAACAACTAACTTAAGTAATTTTCTTAATCTACTCAAATTAGTTAACTAGTTCTCATATTAAAGATCGGAGATAGTAAATAGAATAAAAGAATACCCACTTTATAATAAACTACATTATCTATAAGTTATGAATACGTGGTTTATTTTCTGAAAAAATTAACATGGTTTATTTTAGATTTTATGATGCAATACCTGAGATCGACATTTAGTTGTACAAAAATACATACCAAAATAAATAGGCAATGGATTTGCTAATCTTCAATCAATTCGGATCTGTCCTTTAACTCTCTTTTTTCCCCTCCTCATTTTTATCTTGAGTCTCCATCTCAGATTTTTCCTAGGAATAATAGGGAAGGAAAATGACATTAAAAAAATTTTAAAATTACAATATTTTAATTTAGATGCCTAAGATTTCAAAATATTATGAATAAGTGTTGAACAACAAATAACAAGAAATATACTGGAAATGATAAGTTATTTATTAATAAGTTGTGAGTTAGTAATGACAAGTGCTAAACAGCAAATGATAAAAAATATATTGGTAATAACAAATTTAACAGCTTTTTTTTAAAAAAAAACTGATACAAGGCCATTTAATCATTTGACTATATTTGCAAAATACCACATCAAACACAACTTCTTTTTATGAGATTTTGAAATCTTAGATGCCTAAATTAAAATATTATAATATTTAACTTTTTTTTAATTTCATTTTTCCAATTTATATTGGAGAACCAGCAGAAACGAGAGAAGTTGATAATTTTGTTGATTTACTTGCTATTTACTCTCGTTTATCGCCTTTGTGTTTGAATAGGACTTCCCAAGAATCTGGGGAATAAACCGAATGCTCGCGCGCGCGCGTGTCGGTGATATCCCGACAATTTACAACGCATGATTGTCTGCACGTTGCTGGCTTCCACGACAAATAGAAGTTTTCATCCATGCCCCTGTCTTTTTGTTACATTACCATTTGGCTCCCTCCTCACCTCTTTTTTTTTTTTTTTGTCCCCTAAGATCGGGATGGCATGTGACGCGTAATAATTTAAAAAACTTCTAGATGATTGTACTTTTCTATATTAAAATTTTACGAAAATTTTTTTAAATATTCTTAAATAAAAAATTGTATGAAATCTAGTTAATTTTTTTATTAAAAGACAAATTTTTATTTAAAGTAAAATAAAAAGATTACATCCTAAAAAGACCGGCCCATCATAATAGGCTTATAGGCATATGTGAACTCAGTCCAAACAACTCATGAAAAGAAGGCGGCTCAACAAAAAGTAAAAACATTGAACAGAAAATTATAAAACTAGCTAAATCGAGTGCACTTTTCAAGGCCCAAAAAAAAAAAATCGAGAGCACTTTTCCTGTGTTCATATGAAATCAATACATGAGCAAACCATACTTGATTTTAACATTAAAGTTATTTTTGCTTTGAAAAATTAGATAATTTTAACTTTTAAGAAGATTAACTAATTTTAATTAATTTATGTAAATTAATTAAAAGTGACTTATCAAAATAGAGAAATATTAGACAAGAGATATTTGTGAACTAATGTAAGTCATATTATTCAAAACAGTATCAGAAAAAAGGATAAAATATTGTACCAAAAAGATGTAAGACAATAGTGCATAATTTTTCATGGATTTATCAATATGTTTAACAAAACAAACACCAATATAGGGTCGGTTTGGATTAGCTGATTGGCGATTAGAAAAGTATCTTATTATCAATTTGACTTTTAAAAAAGTGAAATTGGGTGATGTGACTTATTTTGGATTGATTTTATAAAAGTTATTTTGTAAAAAATTAGATTGGGTAAAAGTTGTTTGGATTATAATTGAATAAGTAACTTTTAGTTTGTAAAATTAGTAATGAGTAAGACTTTTATTAATAATAAAAATAAAAATTATCAATTTACATAATATTATAATTTTAAATTATTTAAGCTCTTGTTGATCTCATATATTTTTATTTTTATTTTTTACCATTTATTATAAGGGAATATTTAAAAACAAAAGTATATTTCTAACTTGTTTATTAGTTTTAACTAATTTTAACTGATTTTTCATTCTCTACAAATTAGTTATTTGAAACTTATAATAAGAACCAAATGAGGTAGTAAATTTCTTAATTTTTTTTTCTCTTTCCATGTTTCAAAAGCCATAAGTCAGCCTCTTTGGCAAAGCGTTTGAAGGGGGTAAAAGTAGTAGTGTGATAAGTCAGTTTGCAAATTTGAGAGCTATTTGTCACAGTTTTTGGCTAATCTGACCTATAAGTCAAAAGCTACTTTTTTAAGTACGATTGCAAAAACACCTAAAACTTACTTATGACTTATACAAAATAGGTTTTTGGAATTAAAAGACATTTTTATCCTTATATTGTTTTTATGCTTCTCTCTATATTTTTTGTGTTTCCCAATCAATTTTTAATTATTTATTTTTAATATTATTTTTAGTGAAAATAATTTTTAATCGTTTTTATAATATTTTTAATTTTTAATATTATTTTTTATTTTATATTTACAAAAATATTCAGAGTATATCATTTAATTAATTATATAATATTATTTGGTTCGAAAATTTTCACATTACTATAATTTCTAATTTAAAATATATTTTATTCATTAAATATAACTTTATTAAATTATTATATTTTGTAAATTCATACTTTTAATATTTTTTATTATTTAATAGAAGTCACACCCATTTTGGTTATTCTATAAACTAAATTCACTTATTCAATCATAATCCAAAATTTTTTTCTTTACAACTAATTTTTACAAAAGTTAATCTAAACATAAATCATATTACCGAATCTCACTTTTACTTAATCTAACTTTTTTTAGAAGTCAAGTTGAAAATAAGTTACTTTTTCTATCGCTAATCGAACGGACCTAGTAGCTAATTTTTACTTATAACAACTTTTAATGTATAAGTCAGATTGTTCAATTGCCCAATCCAAATACCACAAAATTTTCAAACACGTTTCTACTTGAAAAAAATAATTTATTGCCCTCCAAACTCTGAGCCAAATAGGCTTTTTCTTAATAGGAGTTAAATGATAAATTAGCAAAACTTGCGTGAGTTAAACTATAAAAGATTCTTTCTTTATTTGTATATATATAAAAGATTCTTTATTGGTATTTATGTTATTGAGATTGAAGATTCAGCTCACCGGACAATTCTTCTGTTTCTCTCTCACCAACCCCTTTTGACCTTTGGCGGCCATTCACGCGTATTACCACGCCTGTTTCCCACTCTCCATCTTCCTTCTTATTTCCCTTTTTTTTTTTCAAAAAAAGAAATCCCCCCCAAAAAAATCCACCGCAAAATTTGAGACTTCTAGTCTTCATTTATTTCTCTATATTTCTTCTTCATTTCTCATTCCATAATTTTAATTCCTACCATTTGCAAGGTAAATTTGTAAAAATAATTAAAGTAGACCATATCATACAAAATGCATAATCATAAATAATTAACATAAATTTTATTAAATCTATTATATTTATAAATTACAATAGTAAACCAATCATCAAAAGGAGGGAATTTGATTCTCTCTATTTATCTCTTGAGAATAATTTTGGTTATTCTAATAGTATCAAGATAAAAAAGAATATTATTTATATAAATAAATAAATAACAAGGTCACATACGGTTTTGGCAGTACAAATTGTCTTTTCTTTATCATGAGATCATTCGGACAACCAAAAAAAAAATTCACACTAGACAAATGAAAACAATACTAAGAGGATATGGTCTCCAAAGTAGCATAAAGGCAATATTCGCAATTCATATAAATATATATATATTTCTATATATGAATTTTGGAAAGAAAGATACCAATAAGTTGGGGGAGAAAAAGACAGACAGTAATAGAGAAAGATATTTTTGTGGCTAAAATCTGACTTTGATAATTATATTTATAATTTTCTATATTACGATATTTTTTTCTAAAAAAGAAATTTCCTATGTTATAATAAATAAAGAATTTAGAAAAAAGTGCTAAAAAACTCCTCATTACAAATTTATTGAGCATAGGTATTTAAATTTGCTTAAAAAACCATATGTGCAATTATCAATTGGCGCATTTTTTTTCTCTATTTATGCATAAGTGTAAATATGCAATTTTATTTTTCAAGTGCATCCCCTGAAAAAATTGAAGTGCGAGGTATACTTGAGAATAAGATTAGAATAAAATTATATATTATCTTGTATACAATCTATCCTTTTTTTTTTTTGGGATATACAGTTCATTTTTAGTTGTCTAAAACATCAAATATTACACATAATTAACAAAGAGCTGTTGAGGTAAGTCCTTGTGTACATTTTGAGTGGGACATTTTCCAGCAACTTTACAAGGAGGAATCTATTGAGAAAATCCTGTGGGCGTGAAGCCACGCGCTAGAAAGGGAGGGTGGAAATGGAGAATCCCTCACGCAGGAACCCCTAAAACCACTTTGGTGAGCTCGTCCTAAGAAGTAACGCCCCCTTCCCAACGGCTCAACGCCAACTATTTCCTCCCATTTAATTCACATAGA
>NW_021633495.1:0-43813 GCF_004799145.2 Neltuma alba
ATTTTTATCAAGAAAACGCGCGAGCATGCATGTGCAGTGTTTAAGTACACACGCAATCACTTTCAGACTACATCAATTTTTGCTACTGCTATTATTAATAAAAAAAAAGTCAATTTTTGTGGATAATTTAATAATTTATTGAAGATCGTTCATGCTCTAAATTTAAAAATACGTCTTACATCATCCTTATCATATTCTATGTCAGAACTAATAGAAAGTTTAAGAGTTTAAGCATAAAATTACACCTAATATATTTAGGATCAAATTCAATATATTTTTATGACCAAATTCAATATAACACCTAGCGTAGTGAATATATTTAATATAACCCAATATATTTTTAAAAGTTTTTTTTTAATTTTTTAATTATAAAACTAAAATTTTAAGCTTAAAAAATCACACCTAATAAAAAGACTTTGCTTTGCTCCACCAATTTTAGTCAAAGAAAGATTTTTTTTTTAAAGGGTCTATTTGGGCATATATTGAACTTATTGAAGAATTTAATGAATAAACAAATAACTTTAAGAAAATACATCACAAGGAAAAAAAGATATGAACTATTAAAAGAATAAAGAATATAACTAAAAAATAAAGTATTACCTGGTCATTGTGGAAAAAGTGATAAATGTCCTCGTGCCTCCATAGTCGAACAAGGGTTTTTACGACTAGAATACAATTGTTGGCTTGAAATTTCAAGGCCCATTTCCCTCAGAAGATCATGCATCTCAATGAAATCATTATGATTATTAAATGAAATGAGGGACTTTTCTCTTAGAACACTTATCTCAATATGCATAGAAGAGCAATATAATTGTCTCAATAGGTTCAAAGAAAATGAACTCCTTGCTTGATTAAGAATGCTAGGTCAAGAAACACATTTTGCTGTTTGTCATCAAGTCCATCGAAACTCAACTTCAAAACATCAACAATGTCCTTGGGTGGAGATTGATTTAGTTTTTCCAAAGCACTTTCCCACTCTTCTTTTTGTCTGCCATAGAGGAAGCAACCCAGCACTACTAGGGCTAATGGGTTTCCATGACAATATTTCACTACTGATTTTGATAACTCCATGTAACCTTTAGATGGCTCATCTCGCTTGAATGCTTTCAAATTGAAGAGATGAAAAGCACCTTCAAAATCCAAATCCGGAACGTGATATGTTGAAGATGCTGCTGAAGCATTCTTCAGCACTTGCATGTCCCTTGATGTGATAATAATTCTACTTCCTTCTCCAAACCAATCAAGTACCTTGGTTAAATCTGCCGCTACTATTGAATTGTCCACATCATCAAGTATAAGAAGAATTTTTTTTCTCTGAAGCCTACTTTTCATAAAAGTGGTTTTTATGTCATAGATGCTAATGTCCTCATCTTTTAATAATTCTCTGAGGCAATTCTTCTGTAGCTCATCCAAACTAATCCTTTTTAATTGCTCTTTGACATTTTCAATAAAGGAGAAAGCATCAAATTGAGCTTTCAACTCCTGAAGTATAGCTTTAGCAAGTGTGGTCTTACCAGCACCGCCCATACCCCGTATTCCCACAATGCGGGCCTCAATTAGAAGCCTCTGAATGTTTCTAACATGTCGAGCAATACCAATGAGTCCTTCAAGATGAGATGATGACGTATAGTTCAACTTTCTCAAAATATCCTTGACAATCTCTTCAATAAGTTTGAATTCAGGTCTAGCATAAATGTCAATCAAAAGAAAACGCATAAATCCCCAAAACCAACAAATAAAAACATTAACAATTTGCTAGAATTCTAAAAATTAATTGAATAAATCCCCAATACCAACAACAAAAGGAACATTTTTGAAGCTACCTTGTACTGTGGGAATCCCATCCAGAGAGATTTGTAGATTGGATTAAAGCATTTCTCCACTTTTGCAATGCTTCTGGGTTGTCTTTAAATCTTTGCTCCAATACATCAAATCCTTTTCCAAAATTCCCATTTTGTTTGCGTATGCTTGAAGGATCTACGTTATAGAAAACAGGTATCACAACCCTTCCAAATTTACGCTTGCATTCTAATATGTGAACAAGCTCATCTAGACACCAAGTTGAAGAAGCATAATTCTCAGAGAAAATAATCACAGATATTTCTGATTCCCCTATTGTTCTTTGAAGAATCGGTGAGATTGATTCTCCTTTTCGAAGTTCGTGATCCATAAAAGTGTGAATGCCCGCATTTCGAAGTCCTTTGTAAAGATAACTTGCAAAATTGTGGCGAGTGTCTTCTCCTCTAAAGCTAAGGAACACATCATACTTGGTAGCAGGAGGAGAAGTTAAAATAACATCGTCTTCAGAGCTACAGGAAGAAACAAACAGTGAACAGATATTGCGTTATGTGCAGGAGCAAATCAAACAATAAAATAAAGAGTGTGAGGTTATTTAGAAGAAGGTAGCTACCTAGCAGCAATAGCAACAGGTTGGTTACCATTACGCGAACGAGAGATGAGTCTGATGGCTTTAGAAATTGATACTCCCAATAGGATCAATAAAGCTTTTTGGAGCATTGAAGCAATGGTTGTGATAGAAGTTTCTAGCTTCAGCCTTCAGCAAGTAAGGTAGCTAGGGACAAGATTATCAACACTAGAAAACAGAAGAAATTAACAAATCTTTTTGCAATATTTGGCCTGTGCAAAGAAAACACCGATAATTTTAGGGAAATGCTTGCAAAACGGTACATTTTAACAGGACGAAGCAAGTGAAAGAGAAAAAGAAAAGAATTAATGGACAGTATTAGCCCGGTGGATGTCAGCTTAATTAGCTCACAAGGTCTAAAACATGTTAATTTCGAGCTTAATTTGCAGACGTTCTCCTCTTCAATCAAGTTCTTCAAACAAATTTAACGAATAATTAATAATTGAATGAAATGAAGTTTTCTAGGATTAACACAGACACTAGGGAAAGCACTGGTAAAGCTGGAGATGGGTGGGATCAAGCAAGTGGATTATCAAAAACGAGAATATGCCCTGTTGGTTTATAGCGATGCCTTTTTTAAGCATAACAACGAAATGGAGAGTGATTAGAATGAAAGAAAGAACATGCACTTTGCCTTTAATTTTATAATATAATAAATAAATCAACTGTTTACTTCATTTAAAAAATTGAATAAAATAAATGAAGACTTAGGTCAATAGATCTATGACTGCAAAGCAGTTAGGGAGGAGAATCAATCAATAGCTAGTACTGGGAGAAGAAAAAAGAAAATCTTTTGCAGAATTTTTCTGCGAAAATTCCCCTGGGGGTGATGCAGGGAAAACAGTAGAAGGATAATGGATCTATGCGATAAAGCGAGTAAAAGAGAAGAAATGAACCTGGACAGATGTGGAGGGAAGTGAAAGAAATAGCTCTCACAAAATGGCAGCTTCAGAACTCGCAAACTTTGCTTTCTCTTGAAACAAGCTTTTCAGTTCAGATTCAGAGATCACCAAATGCCTCACTCACATGTATTTGTCTTCGTGTTTCAGAGGCTCTTATTCCAGTTTCCGGGAAGCTCGCGTGTTGATGGTTTGGCTCTTGATTGACATGATATAAAGATCAAACAAAACTACTTAGCAAGTGGGAAAAAGTTGCGGAACGATCAATATATAGCAACTCGATGGAGAGTAACGATTGATGCTAAAATGAAGAGCATATATTTATGGATGGAATAATAGTGCGAAAGAAAGAGTCCATCGTGGGGCCAACTTACCAGTCAAGTCCACACTCCACACAGCAACTTTACTGATTTATTATTTTATTTTTTTACCAACAACTTGATTTATTTTAAAAGAAGCAGAGCCACAGTGAGTAAAAGTACACGCGTTGAAGGCGTATTAGCCAGGCCGTGTGTCAATGGTTTTTTCTTTCAAAAGAAGTTGGACGGAATAAATTCATATGCGTTGATATTTTTTGTTTGTTTTCTGTCGGGAAAAAAAAGGGTAAAAATTCCAGGAAAATACTGGTAAAACTGGAGATCGGTGGGATTAAGAAAATGGATCCCGAGAAAAGAGAATACGCCCTGCTGGTTGCCTTTTTCACGCATAACAATGAAATGGGGAGCGATTAAGGTGAACGAAAGAAGCACTTCGCTTTTTCAAATGAAATAAATAAATCAGTCGTTTACTTCGTTAAGAAAAAAATGAATAAATAAATGAAGAGCTTAATCAATAGATCAAGTGCGTGCATATCTTTGAAGGTTTTACGACTTTTTTTTTTTCAGAAGTTGAAGTGCAAAAGAAATTCAAATTTTTAAGTTTTATTAGATGGATGACAGTAAGGGAGCTAAGGAGGAGATTGAATCAGCAGCACTAGGAAAAGAAATAAAACAACAGATCTTTTGCAGGCAGAAGAATAGAAGGATGATGGATTCATGGGACAGAGCAATTAAAAGAGAAGAAAGAACCTGAATGTGGAGGGAAGCGCCAAAGAAATAGCTCATAAGCAAAGCTCGGTCTCAAAAATGGCAGCTTTCAGAATTTGCAGATTAGAGTTGCTTTCTCTTCAAACAAGTTGTTCAGATACAGCGATGAACAAATGCCTCGATTCCTAGCATATTTATGGGGTCCGGTTTCTCTCAGTATCGGTTTTCTCAGTATTTCTCAGAATCTATAAATCCTATTCGTTAAATTTATCTGAGCGTCCAAAAGGGGACACATCATGTGGTTTTCAAAACTGTCTCTCAACCGTCCATTTTGTTGCAACCGCGACCGTTCATTTAATTCCTTCTTTCGGCCAAATTCCATTCCATTAAAGAAAGAATGCAGTCCGCGACTGAAAAGCGAGTGCTTATCGTAAATGAACACTGTCGTAGATGGAGAAAATCAAAACAATGGTGATTGTATTGGGGGTTTTATGAAATACAAGGGGAGTATATGAGAGGAGGGAGTTTTTTTGAAGTAGCTTATGGACTGTTGGAATAACAGGTCTATTTAGATTAGTAGTAGAAAAAATAATTTATTTTCAATCTGATTCTTAAAAAAAATAAGATTGAGTAAAAGTTAAATTGAGTAAGACAAATTATGTTTGGAATGGAGTTTTAAAAAATTAGTTTGTAAAAATTAGATTGAGTAAAAGATTATTTAGATTATGATTGAATAAAAATAAGTTTGTTTATAAAATTACCAAAATAGGTATGAGTTTTAATAAATAATAAAACAAATTTACATAATACAATAAATTTAAATTAATTTAACATAAAAAAGTAAAATTTAATGGGGGAAGGCTGAGTCAGCAAGCCAAGTCGTGTCGCGTTTGTCATTTTTGCGGATTGCGGTGTTGCTTCCTTGTATTATCCTTTGGCCATTTGCTTGTTCGGCGGGTGAGCGTGTGTCTCCTTTTCTCTTTTCTTTTCTTTTTCTCTTTATAACTACTTCGAAAGTGGGACGAAGTTGCGAGACAACTAAACTTTACTTATTTATTTCATGTTTTTTTATCAACAACAACTTTATTTATTTTACAACTAGTTATAGGAAATGAAAGTACGCGTGTTAAAAATGAAAGTACACGTGTTAAAGTTGCTTTAATGGTTTTGGTGCTTTAATTTCTTTATTATTTCTTCTACAAAGAAATTTCCAAGCTTTTGCTCTTGGGGCCGACATAGCGTTACGTTCTTTATGCGCACAGCACTGTTTGACAATTATATAAATGCATATTTTGGAGGTTCTGATATACCACCGCCTTCCAATTTTTATTGTAATACCCCAACCTTCTTATTCTCTGTCCCGTATTAAATGTAAGGAGTACATATCTAATTTTAATTTAAAGAGATTAAAAAAAATTAGTTCAGATAATTATTTGTGAAAAAATATTCTTAATATATGCAATCCACATGTAAATTTTTCTAAAATAGCTTTTATATAATTGTAGTAATTTCGTATTGCACACCTTAGAATAAGAACATGTGGAATGCTTATATTGTTTCTCTCATTTTTGCTCTGTTTTAACATCTTAATAGACTTATAATTCTTCTGTTGCAAACTAGTATTGCCACGTAACACCCAAAAAAAAAAAACTGCGCACACTAAAATCACTTCAAAAGAAAGAAGTAGAGATAGAATTGTAGCAAATTTTCTTTTCTTTTTTGTTTTGTGTAAAGAAGTTAAAAGGATTTACACAAAACAGAGGGAGCATTATTTACTAACATCTCTTTCTTCTTTGAGAGCTCTCGATGTATTGGGGATGATTGTTTCCTTTGGTGCTTAATTTAATGGTGTTCTTTGAAAATGTATCTTTTTGGCAAAAAAGTTCTTTTTTGGTCGCATATTTATGGGCTTTGATATGGCCAAGAAACAGAGTAAACCACACTCATTGATGATTATGCCGGTTGAGTTAAAACAAAACCTTTGTGTTTTTCTCCATGTTGAATCGTGCAGACAAAAGCAAGTCATTTTGGTATGTACCATGTGATATTTTTAAAGGAAGCCATTCAAATGTTTTGATCATGGATTTTAAGTCTTCATACTCTTAATGCTTGGCATTTTGTTATCGAGTATTATTTTAATATCCTTTTTACCTATTCTGTTTGCTTGTGCTTAGCAACGTAGAGCAATATTTATTTCCATCATGACAGTTATGAATTCAAATTTGTTCAGGAAACTCATATTGATGGCGATACCAAACTTCTAGATGACTCTGAAATTTATCAGCAATTACTAAAAGAGTTTTTCAAGACAGTCAACCCTACATCATCCGGTAAGTAATAATTCCCTTGTTTCTAGCTGAACAGGTATTATTTATATATTGTATTCATATTTTTACTTCTGATGATGTCGTTAGAATATTAGACTGGTCAAGACATCCTCTTTTGTTTAACTTATAATGTATTTTGGCAATTATGAGCAAATTACACTTGATATGTAGCATGAAAGGTTTCCTAGAAAGATTGTAGAATTAGTAGTGATTTATCATTTTTTTTCCCATCTAAATAGTTTTGATCAAATTTTTTGAGCCTAGAATTAGCATGAACTGCCTTCCTAGAAATCATAGAGTTAACCTTATGCCATGCAAGCAGAAGTCATGTTCTTATTTTCCGCTGTTGTGAATCATACAGAGAAAGTGCTTTATGCTTTGAAGAAGATGCAACCGAAGAAAAGGAAACTTGTCGATCATCAGGCCTCAAAAACTCGCAAGATAAGGTTAATTGATGAAGATGGCATTTCCTTGTTTCGTTCCATTACTTTTTGTCACATGTATATACATATATATACCGCTATATTCTCCAGAACTGAAAAGAGATTTTTGACTAATTTGCTGTTTATATTGTGTAATGTGGCATTGAAGGTATAATGTTCATGAAAATGTCGTAAACGTCATGGCTCTTGAGTCCACGACTCTTCCACCTATGGTTCCTAAACTTTTTGGAGATTTGTTTGGGTTAAAGTCACAGAGATTATCTACTGGGTTAACATAATCATGCGCTTGGAAAACAGATAATGGCATCAAGTGTTGTGTAGTAACTTGTCATAATATATTTGTACTTATTTAGTCAATATTATATTGTTTATTGAGGAATTTTATTTTTCCCCTTAAATGACAAAAATTTAGTATAGTGGTGAGGATCGGTAGTTTACATAAGGTTTTAATTTCAAATCTTCTATGTTCTTAATGTATTTATCTTTCATGGACAACATATATTTCCATGAGCAATTTGTCCAACTCAGGCATAGTTATCCATTACGTTCATATTGAATAGCAATTCCATTATGAGGGATGATGCGGTGACATAGATAAATCTTATTTTAGATTCATACATTAATAGCAAGTGATTATTTTCCCCTTTTTTTTTTTACATGCTTGATACTTTAAGTTTACATCAAATTTCATTTTAATTTCTTAAGTTTTTAAAGTGTACTTTTAGTTGCTTAATTTTAACATGTTAAATTTAAGATTAAACTAAAATTTAATGCAGATTTTTGAAGGACTAAACATATATGTTATACCTTTTGTGATTAAATCTATATGTAACTAGGATAAATTCAGTAATTTAGTGAAAAGATTGATGTTATTACCTGTGTCACGAACTTGAAAAGATTGATCAACCCTATAAATAAAATCAATAAAAACAGGAACTTTTGTCAATTAACTGCTAGTCTTAGAGCTACTTGTACCACATTTCCAAAACTTAATAACTATTTCAAAGTTGATTAATAAATCACACCTAAGATAAATGCATGCCTCAAAACAATTTTAGTCATATTTAAAGAAAGGATTTTTTTTTTTTTAAAGGTGGAGTCTAACTAAAAAATTTTCAGCAGGCAAACAAATTAAACTGAGGAACTTGAAGTTAAATATTGAGACTAACTGAAAATTTTAACAAATAAATAAATATTACTCCCTCCGTTCCTTATTATAAGAGACAAATAACCGAAGTACGTTGATCAAAAAAACAGTTAAAATTAGTTAAGAACAATTAATGTGTAAAAAGTATAATTTTTTTTCCTAAAATACCCTCATTAATAAGGAGAAAGAGCATGAGAGAGAACACTTAAATTATTAAAAGAAAGAGAAGTGGGAGGGAGAGAGAGTGTGAGTTGGAGATAATAAATATGGGTAAAATAGTAAATCAACACAAAAAAGTAGAGACAACTTGTAAGTGTCTCTTATATATAGGAACATGCTATAAACATCAAATGTCTCTTATAATAAGGAACAGAGGGAGTATTAAGAGCATAAAATATAGAATAATTTTTTTAAAAAAAACTATTACCATGTCATTGTCGAAAAATGATAGGTATCATTGTGCCTCCATTAACAAAAAGAAGTTATAAGAGTAAGAGATAAGAAAAATTAATTAAAATCTTTCAACCCTACTTCATTTTCATAAAAAATCAAGCTTATTAAATTTTTCACTCTCCCATTATCATTCAACCAGACAAAGTTAATGAATAAAGACATGTGGTTTTTGCTGTAAAAAAAATAATGCCGTTTCATGAAGTGAACAACTTATTGTAATAAAATATGAGTTATGGTAATACTTCTTGTTATAGTTTAATTTGGTAAAATATATGTTATGCAAGCAGGCTATACATGTTTTTGAAGTACAAGTTAGGGGCTACTCTATGCATGGTAAATAATGAATAATCCCAAGGAAATTGCTTTGCAATAGAAAATTATTTCTCCACTTATTTTTAAATAAGTTATACAATGTACACACGCAGAAAGTAACAAACGATAGAACAATTATTGAAAAGAAACATTGAGATTAATAATTTCTAGTGTTTTCTAAGGTTGTGAGGAAGCGCTCGATGAATCACACTTCAAAATATATATATATATATATCATTGATGTCACATAATATGAAGGGAAAATTACTACTAGATCTCAAGTGAGAAAACCAAGTAGAAATAGATTTTTTTTTGAAAAAAAGTGAAAATGACCACAATGCCAATTAACCACGTTGATCAACTTGGAATGATTGAAGGTGGCCGATCAAACAAATATCTTTTATTTTAATGTAGTTTACAATTTAAATATTATAACATTTTAACATTTACAAGTTGAGCTAATTCATAAGTAATCATTCTAGTTTCTTATAATAAAATTGCTTAGTAAGGAAATAGTTTGTCATGCTAGTTATTATAGTCACATCACATGGAGAGTAACACACACAACAGGTGCAGTTATTGTGAAGCCAAAATAAGATTAACAATTTTTATGCTATAAAGTTGTGAGGATGCCCTTCGTACATGAATTACATATTAAAAAAAACAGAAAAATTAATATTTCATAAAAACATAATATTAATATGTAATAAAAAATAAATGAGACTGATAATTTTATGACCTGAAAACTTTAAATGATAATTAATATCAACAACAGTACTTCATAAAGTGAACAACTAAGTCATGACCACAGTATTCACTGTTGAAAAAAAGAAAACAAGAACGTTGTAGCATCCTCTCCAAGTAGTTATAAAAGACTTTGAAAGAATGATGAGGTAAAGGGGATATTGGGGAAGAGAGTTGTACTCCTAAAAGAGGCTGAATCCTTGCCCTGCAATCTTCATTAAGTGATTTGAGGAATATTGAAACTTGAGGGATACTGCTGCAACCTGCATTATTATTCCCAATACTATCACCCTCTTTTAATGTCAGTCGAATTAATAGTGACCAGCGAGGGATGGTGTTAGGAATAAGTAGTGTTGATAACAATGTATCGTCCATCTTACTATCATCCTCATCTAGTCTTTTCTTGTTCATCTTCCATTAATAATAATGTCATCTCTACTACTTGATCACCTTTACTACTCATTTCTCTATCATCCTCACTGATCATTTCTCTATCATCCTCACTAATCATTTCTCTATCATCCTCATCCTCTTCTTCATCATCTTTCACAGCCCTTTCACCTTTATCACCCCTCACCCTCACAATAATACCAGAGGGAACATTTTCACAAAATTATTTAAATATTTGAATTACATATTGTGAAAATCTTATATAAATACACTTGAATTCTAAAATTCCAAATTAGTAATTCTAATTTTACAAGTCTAGCCTATAGGTATTAAATTAGGATTTGCAAATTTTGTTAAATTACCTCCATACCCATTCTCTCATTTCCTTTTTATATTCTTTCTATGAATAATTAAATTGATAGCCACCAAACATTTTCATAACTTCAGTAACATTATTTATAATTGTTTTTAACCACTTACAAACTCCAGAGGAATCCAATCAGGAGGGAATCATTGTTTAAGCTGTTTTCTACATTTGTAACAAAATTGTCAACATTTCCAGCCATTTTCACTTAGTAATGTTATTAACAACTCTTTTTATTTTGTGTTATGTTATATTTAAGCCGTTTTCTACACTTCAATAGTATTTACAACTATTTTTTTGCCATTCCCAACCATTTTCACAAAATTTACAACTACTTTTTTGCAATTTCAAAACTTGGTAATTCAACCAATGAGGTTAATTATTTAAGCCATTTCCTACAATCACAACGATATTGACAATAGGTATAGCCATTTTCATAACTTTGAAAACGTCATTAACAACTATTTTTTTTTTGGTAATTTCCAAACTTGACTAATTCAACCAAAGGATTTATTATTTAAGCAATAAGTGTTCATACATCATATCAAATTCCACATTGATGAAAAAACGACCCCCTATACAATTTCATTAAACATTGCATAATATGATGAACCTTATTTTTGGTGAGTTTGACGACTACAGTTATTTCATTTACCAAAAATCAGAATGCCCATGTAGTAACTTCATTTGATTTTACCATAGATGAGGAAGAAGAAGGTTTAGTTGGGTCACTTTTCTCTATAGAAGATAACCCCCAGTCATTGTTCTGATTCCTATGGCTTCCTTCGTAGAAATAAAAAAACAGAAGCAGCAATGTCAAGCTCTCTCTTATCTAGCTCAAGAGATACATAAGATGCATGTTTGTTTAGATCCTCCTGCGAATTGCCAAAAAAAGATATCCTCCCTCGAATTAGCAATTACAATATATATTCGCTCTTACATATATGAGTGATTACCTTAATCTATTTTCTATCCCACATTTATATATATTCTTTTAAATTATCCCTATCAACAAGGGTTGGAAGATATTTCCAAAAAAAAAAAATAATATACATTTTTTTCCAAATAACTAATTTGAATAATTTTATTAATTTCTACAAATTTACTATCTAGCTTTATGTTAAGTACCGAAGAGTAATTTTTGAGCGTATGACAAAAATAATAAAATGTGTGATTACTTTTTGTTTCAGCTAGGTACATATACCACTCTATTAGGAGTACCTACTCTAAAGTATTGTTAGCACTACGTACACGAGAGTACATCTTTAAATTTTGATCTGTCATCATGGTTAAACTGGCTTCTCTCCTGACGTAATTGTGAGATTGGATGGACGTTGCTTCTTGGAATCTGTTAGCCAGGGCCCTCTGCTACAGTTTTCGAAGGAGAGCAACTTCTCTCTCTTGATGCCGCTTGTTTAGTGCTTTTCCGGCGTCTTCCGGCATCTCTTGGGTTTTGGTCTCACCTGTGTGTTTCTCTTATTCACCTCTCTTGTTTAGTTTTCCACCTCCTCTTTCATCCTTTGTTTTTCTTTGTTTTTCCACCACCTTTCCACCTCCTCTTGTTTAGTGCTTTCCACCTCTCGTCTCGTTGCCTTCCTCTTCACCCCTCCACTTTTGTCACAGTCATCCACCTTCCTTTTTTGCTTGTTTTCTTCCCTTTGTTTGCTGCCTGTCCTTCATCTTCCTCCACTAACTTTATCTCTCTCTTATTTTCTTTTAATCGAGCAACTCTTTCCTTTATCTCCACCCCATCTTTTTTTTCTTCTTTGGCGTTTTCCTACCTTTATCTCCAGTTTTTTCTTTTCCTATGACTTTATGTCCTTCCTTTTTTTTCCCTCTTCCCCTTTTACTCACTGCTTCTTCTTTCTCCGTGTTTCTCTTGGGGGTTTGTTGCTTTCGTTAATCCCTTGCTTCTTTTATTTGATAGCTCTCATTCTTTTTATATTTTATGTTCCTGTCTTTTGTTGATCTGTTTTCTTTTTTCATTGATATCTATTAATTCTTTCCTTTCGGTTTTGTTCTGTGGTTGCTTGTGCTTCTTCTTGTTTTTTTGTGTGTCTGTAATCTCTGGTAAGCTTTTCTCTCCAACTTCAATCCATCAAGGTTGTCAACTCATCACTATGTGTGGCTTGGAAGCCCACTTCATCTTCTTTGCAAAATCGTGCAAAGTCCATTCTTTTTTTGTCCTTTTATCCCCCCTGCTTTTTCACGTCCTTACCGTCTCTTTTCTCTAGCTCTTTATTTCTTTTCCTTTTCTCTTCACGAAAATGCTGCCTTTTTTGAGGGCCGAGCACCGAATCGGGTGCTTTTTTCCACACGTTTGCTCCTTCCCTCTCTTTCTTAAAAAAATAATAAAAAAAAAAATGAAAAATTACTCAATATCAAATAAAAAATATTAACAAAAATTTTTTATTTATTATTATTTATAAATTTAGTATGTTAATACTAAATAAAATATTATTATCAAACTTAATTTAAAATTGAGTAATTTTTAGTTTTTTTCTTTTCTTTTATCTTTCTTTTTTGCTCAAGTCCTCGCCTTTTCTCTTTTTTTTTTTTTTTTTTATCTTTCTTTCTTTTCTCTCCCCTTTTTATTTTCTTTGTTACCCTCTTTCACGTCTTCTCCTCTTTCCTCTCTCTTTTTTGTCTTCTTCCCCTCTCTCACGTCCTCTCTTCTTTAATCTTTCTTTTTTTTTTCAGCTTTTTTTTTAATATCACTTTTTTTTTCTTTTAATCTTTTAGGATCTCCATTTCTTTTTCTTCTTCCCCCTTTTCTCATGTCCCTGCCTTCTTTTTTTTTCCTGTATCTTTCCTTCTTTTCTCTTCCAGGAACGCTTCCCTCTCTCTCTCCCTTTTCATTTTCTTCGTCACCCTCTCCCACGTATTCTCCTTTTCTTTCCTCTCTCTGTCTTCTTCCCCCTCTCTCATGTCCTCTCTCCTCTAATCTTTCTTTTATTTTTTCAGCTTTTTTTTATATCACTTTTTGTTTTCTTTTCTTTTTTATCTTTTAGAATCTCCATTTCTTTTTCTTCTTCCACCCTTTTATCATGTCCCCGCCTCCTCTTTTTTTTCTGTATCTTTCCTTCTTTTCTCTTCCAGGATGCTGCCCCCTCTCTTCCCCTTTCATTTTCTTCGTCACCCTCTCTCATGTCATCTCCTTTTCTTTCCTCTCCTTCTTTGTCTTCTTCCCCCTCTCTCACATCCTCTCTACTTTAATCTTTCCTTTAGTTTTTCAGCTTTTTTATTTTATATCACTTTTTCTTCTTTTTTTATCCTTTGGAATGTCCATTTCTTTCCTCTCTTCCCTCACCCTATCTTTCTTCTTTCCCTACTCTGTTTCTCATGTTCTCTTCTTCTCTTTCCTATGTTTCTTCCTTTCTTTTTTCTCTTTCAAGAACCTCTTTTTCTTGTTCTTTCCTTTGTCTCTTTCATTGCAAGAAAACAAGGGCTTAAAGCCCCTTTGGTACGCTAGAACTCATTTTCCAACTGCTGCAGACTCTTCAAAGCATACGAGATGGGTTTAAATCAAAATTGTTGGGAACCAATGGCACGCGGGAAAATGCCAAGACCGTATTTTTCTTGAAATTTGAATAAAACACCGAGCACTTGATCGACAAAATCACATGGAGTTGCTTCAACACCCAATACAGTGATAGATCAGCTTTTTATGTGTAATCTTTTTATTAAGTTTGAATAAATTTTTCTTTTTATAAAAGAAAAGGTTGCGGGATTGGATTTCACTTTGTCTGCATATGTGAGATGGGCTTCAGTCCCAAACGCATGTCTGGGCTTCTAATGACACCTTGACCCTCCTAGTCCTAGAACTTGGGCAATTGGGCCTCCCATGTCTGGTAGATCATGGGCTCTGAATTGGAAAACTTGTGTGGACTCTTGATCCCTTTCAGAGTCAATATCTTTTTAAGATCCAACCGAATAATCCTTTTGTTTTTGGATGAAAATGAACATAATATTAATAATCAATAACTAAATAGATGCAAAGATCCGAGTCCACAATACAGTAAAACTAAAACACGATAAGAGCAAACCGAAGCTTACTGTTGCCCATAATTTAAAAGGTAGAAAAGTTAAGTGCAATTGATTGGAACTTTATTCAATCATGCTTATCATCTACTTAAGGTGCGGATTATAATAATCTTTTTAGGGAAAATGACAGATAAAGAAATATGAAATTATAATATCCCAATTTAGGAAACTAAGGATTGAAAATGACAAAAAGAAAAGTTATTTCCAAACTGAAATTTAGAAATTTAGAAAAAATGACACAACACCCCTTTTTTAGTGATAAAAAAAAAAGGTTCAACCCCTTACCAATGGTAGGCTATCACCGGTGACTGGACGCCAGCACAGAGTTTTTTCTTTCTTGTTACAAAATTTTTTTTTACCATGTGAGAAATTATTTAAGAAAAGTGGTAGGTTAGGATTTGATCTCACTACTTCTTGATCATCTGCACCAATAAAAAGGAGGGTAATCATCGGGCCATTAATAATTTGTTAACTTATAATGCAGAACATATATATAAGTTGACTCTTTTACTATGACTCAAGCCTGTGATAATAATTTATCTAGAAATGATAAGTCTGATTAAGAAATAACAAATCTAAATTTGATATTAACAAAGTATTTTTTTCCTAATATATAATAAGAAATAACATGTACATTAATTAAAAATGATAACAATTTATCTAAAAATAATAAGTTTAAACTTGATATTAATAATGTGTTTTTTTCCTGATACGTAGCATGAAGACATATCCTGTGATTTTTCCCAAGGCGAATGCAACTTGCGGTGAAATGAAATCGCCATCACATTTATCACCAGTCTCGAACTCAATCTGCTTGTGCACTGACTCTGGAACTGCGCGCGTACACATTTTCCACAAACGTCATAAAATTGGTTTGTCCCAATAATATGATTAACAAATAAAGTCACTCAAAAGAGAGTTTTCTCAAATCAAACTCTCTCTCTCTCTCTCTCTATATATATATATATATATATATATATTCAACTTCAGGAAGCCACGGTTTTCATATGTAAGTTATAAATAGTACTCGTCTAGTCCTATTTATAATATAGAAAGTGAAGTTTTTCACATGAATGTGTAATTTTATCATTCATTAAATATTGTGCCAATTTTGTTCTTATGAGATATAATATATATTAAATAAGGATAAAGTTAAAAAGTTGTTAAATTTTAAATGATCTTTAAAAGTTAATAGAGTTTAAGGTTTTTCTTGATCTATATAAAACATGTTAAAAATGACTTATAAGTAGAATAAAAAAAGTACAACTTATATTTGATTTTGTGTTAAAACATGGACTCAAAATAAAGGAAGGCATTTTTTGGGAGTAATACTTTCATAATTTTGGTCAAAAAAAACGTGCATAATTTATTTTGCCATTAAATATGATAGATAATACTCCTCCAATCCTTAATAGAAGACCTATTTAACTAATTTGATTAGATTAAGAAAGTTAGGTAAGTTAGTTAATTACAAGAAATATGGCATGTTTTTTCTGAAACAACATAATCATTTTTCTTAATATCCTCTCTCCCTCTTCTACTTGATTATGGTTGAGGGAGTATCCATAAAAGTGATTTAGAAAAAATTGATAAATATGAGAAATAAGTTTTACATTTAGGATCAAAATCAATTCAACAATTAGAACTAGAGGAGTATAATTTAATTTTGGAAAAATAACAAATAAAGACCCATAAATTACCAAAATTACACCAAGGTCACCTAAATAAGCCAAATTACCATGAGAGACCTAGGCCCATATTATAAATATAAAATCTTAGTGAAATGTCTGAAATACTCCTAAGTCAAATAACAAGTTGACTATAGAAAATAACAAGTTCATTTTAGCGAATAACAACTTTAGTAGAATAAATTACGACTTAGCTAAGGATATACCAAATGATAAGTTGGTTATAGGAAATAACAAATTCACTTTAACGAATAACAATTTCAGTAGACCAAATCACAATTTGACTGAGAGGCATTTCAAACATTTCACCAAAATTTTATATTTGCAATATGGGACTGGGTTTTTTATGGTAATTTGCCTTATTTAGGTGACCTCTGTGAAATTTTGGTAATTCCAGAGGTCTTTATTTGTGATGTTTCCTTTAATTTTCCGTAAGTGTGTATGATATAAGGCGCATGTACACACATACATATTAGCTTATTCAGCTTATGAACAGAGAGTTACAATACACATTATTTTCACAATACAATCCCTGATTGAGGAATAAAACATATCAAATAAATATATACACACGCATATATTAGAAAATAAGGCTTGGCTATACTTTATTCTCTCCATAATTTATTTATGTATAGACTCAAATCTTGTTATTTTCACTTTATTAACTTTTAAATTGTGACAACTTTTGCTCGTTTACAATACATCCAGCCATAGTCATTTTTTAATCTGCAAAAATTAAAACTCATGTGGTAAAATTAATCATGTTGAAGTGCAAAATAAAATTAGGAAAAAATATATCGTCATGAATATATATTATCAATTTACTTATAACTATTATATTGTTTATAAATAAACAATAATATTCCGAATTCCATATAATTGTACGCATGAATATATGATATGGTTCCGGATCTTACGCTTATGAATATCCTTAGAAGATAGCAAACCTGCAAGAAAAAATTCACAGAGGTCAAGGGTAACACTTAGAGCGGGACATGTGCGAAAATCTCCTTCGGAAAGAAAAAAGAAAAAAAATTATTATGCAATTTTATATAAATAATTAATCATTGAAAAATCCTCCAACAAATTACTAGCATAAACAAAATCTGGTACAGAAAATAACAATAGGTCTTTGCATAAGTGTATGACAACAACATATGGGAAATAAAAAATAATAATAATGAGTTCAAGACATTACCAGTAAGAATGCCAACGAGAAAGTCTGCACAGGAACTTTTACAAAAGTAAAATATACGAACGACAACTATACGAAGGAAAGTAATGATTATTTTTAAAAGTCCCTCAAGAGTTATGCTCCTCCTGTCTTGAATATAAGACCCTTATATATTTAAAACTGGAGGAGTATAACTTATATTTCAAAGGTACAAAATTGACACTCTGTTTTTTTTTTGTTTTTTGGTACAAACCAGGCGGCATCCCACCACCAGCAGGTAGAGGCTAATTCAACGACGTCATATTTAAAGGACTCAGCAATTTACCGACTGTGCCGGTCTTTGTTGGTGATGCTCTTTTATTTTAAATATAAGAAATATTTAGGGTTTAATATAAGAGTAATTTAATTAATTTGAATAGATTAACAAAGTTAGTTATTTGTAATAAATATAAGTTAATTTTCTTAAAATATTCTTTTAATCATGATTATCCTTGGATAAAAACTCTCTTGATATGTATAATCAATAAAAATACTTTAGATAATGAATTATAAATTTGAGAGATAAAGTCAATTAAGTCTTATATTTACAACCAGATTCAATTTCTAACTAGCTCTTATATTAAAAATCGAAGATGGTAGTTAGGAAGTTGGTTTTAATCTTAAGTAATTTATTTAATTTTCTTAATCTATCTAAATTAATTTAATAACTCTTACATTAAAAACCACAAGAGTGTCTGATCACTTCTTAATGTTCTTGTCATTTAATACTCTTTTGATTCTTGATATATGATTTAATTGTTGAGTTGATCTTAATCCTAAATGTAAGACTTATTTCTCATATTTATCAGTTTCTCTTAAATTATTCCTATTGATATTCTCTCAATCATAATCAAGTAGGTGAGGAAAGAATGATATTAAGGAAGCTAATCATGATGTTTTAGGAGAAACATGTCATATTTCTTATAATTAACTACGTTGCCTAACTTTTTTAATCTAATTAAATTAGTTCAATAGGTTTTATATTAAGAAGAAAAAGAATAGTAAGAATTAAAAATTGAATGAAAGAATATTACCTTTTACATGAGTGCTCAAATATGCCGCCTTTCCTGCCGCATTCAACAGTAAAGCATAATATTAATTTCTTTAGATGATATATTTAAAAATTAATCTTACGAAATAAGAGGCAAATTGAATAATTTTCTTGGGAAAAATTATTATATGGAATCAATGCTACTGAATACTGATTTATGATGGAAATTTTTGGGATCATATTTTTTCTTTGTTTTTATTTATTTATTTATTTTGAGTTCTCACAAACTAAACAGGCAATAAGGCAACGGCAAAAATGACTTGCCACAAAAGAGAGAGATGGATCCTCCTTCCAAACCGAAATAGGAGGTCCTAATTTGTGAGCAATAGCCCTTTTGCGTGCGATCGTGGAGGACGCAAGTCTCGCAAGTTCCGCAATGAATATCCAGACAAGCTAGCGGCCACCATGAAATCTCAACCATGGGAAAGTACTGTGGGAATATCAGCGTATGAGTAGCTTCTCCACTCCAGGAATGAACTCCAATCTGAAATAATGGTGGCCACTGATTTCACGCGACACTCAGGTTTCGACCTCCCAGCCTCTAAGTCTCCAACTACAGCATAAACATGACCTCCTCCATCTCCTTTGGATCCCCAATCCATGCAGGGAGTCGTATCCACGTAGTCCGCATCGTCCCTCACCGGATCACTACAATTCAGATAAATGACGTTGTCGATTGTAGCCCCTGAACCTGCGGATGCTTCTAGAAAGACAGCATAGGATTATTCCTATCATATTCGAAGGAACCATTATAGGTGTCGCTGTAATTAGATCGGGATAAGAAATAGCGAGGGAGGGAGGAGCAATCACCCTCCCGAATGCCAGGATCTTTGACTCGGATTGTGTAATTGTTGTAGTTGATTCCCAAAACCTGGTATGTTCCTGAGTGCAAATCAAGCAGAGTGATGTTGTTTTCACAGGCTAAGTTATACGCCGGACAGCCGCAATTGGGCGGGTCGTCTCGGAGACGAAATGGATATGAAATGTTTGTGATAATGCCGCAATGAGACGGATTACAGGTTTTGCTCTCATCTTTAAAACTCGTTGTTTGGGATGTCACATACACAAGAGTGAAGTACACCAAGCCCCAGAACCTGATTAAGCCTATTATCCCTCTACCCATCCTTCACAGTGATAGCCAATTCACCCTCCTAATTCAATGGCTTCTCATCTCAAGTCAATGAAATCCATTCTTTTTTAAACTATATTGCAACCCATTAATCAATTATGAGCTTCTTGCCTACTATGTTTGACTACACGTGATAAAGTAGAAAAATTTTTATTTTCAATCACAGCTCCCAAAGGAAGAAATGGCAATGCTTTAGCCCCCTAAAAAATTATACGCTTTAGCTAAGACCCCTCAAGCTCACCGTTGCCTTTTCTTTCCTTTTTGAAAAGATAAAGAAATTCCAGAGCCACATGGTTGTTTTTTAATTCAAAATTGACCTGAAATTTTTGTCCTGTTCAGTAATGATGTTGCTAGGCAGCATCCCCCTTCCCCTGCTCTATTTCTTCTTCATGTGATGCCATGTTAGTTATACTTATATGTAGGAATTTGAATTTTAGGTTCGATTAAAAGAAAAGCTTCGGTCGCAATGGTTTGCTATCAGAGAGCTTTGTGGTTGGTGACAATGCAGGTATTGGCGCTGCTTATGAATTTGGGGAATGCTCAGAACCGGTGTGTCCCTGATGATGAAAGTGTTCCGTTCCGTCTAGTACAGGCCACACTTGATAGTAATCCCTGTTCTACTACAACTAACAATGTGGAGATGGTTGAGTTCCCGGGAGTACGAGCTCTTCAAGGAGTTAGACTCGCCGTCTTAGAAAAACGCTATAAGTCCCGCATCTTAAAATTATGTGATGTTGAAAGTTGTCTTCCTAAACTCTTTCTACGACTTCATCATTCATCCATTTATCCTTTCCAATTTGAAACAGTTAGGTCGGCATCATCCAACAAAAATTCCCATGTTACATTTTTCAATTGTTCCTCGATTGGGTCGGAATACTTGAAAAACGATGGTTACGCGTTCCAACCAAATTTGCATGTTTGTCCCATTTATGTTGTTGGCTCCACCAAAGGTATCCTTGAGAGGGACGTGACCTCTTGCACCAAGATGTTGCAGTTAGATTCTCCATTAGACCAAGATGATTTTCTGTTCAACAATTTTAACTTTAGATGGCCCTAGCCCAAATGTGATGTCGACAACAGCAAGACAATATTATTCAAATTGGTTTTACCAGCTTCAGGTAAAGATAGTTCACTTTGCTTCACCTTCATTTTTTCACCATTTGGTTTTAGAATGTTCCTTGGATTGAAATTAATGTTAGATTAATGTGCTCGGTGACTACACAGGTTCAATTGTGTTAGTTTTGTGCATTGTGTTCCTTCTACTAATATATCGCTACTTCAAAACGAAAGGAGGTGATCATGCAAGACTTGAAAAGTTTTTGAAGGATTACGAAGCTCTTTAGCCTACAAGATTTTCCTATGCTGATCTCAAAAGAATTACAAACAATTTCAAGGATAAAATAGGCGAAGGAGCTCACGGATCAGTCTTCAAAGGTAAGCTGTCCAATCAGATTATAGTAGTTGTGAAGGTACTTAATAACTCTGATGACGATGGGAAGGACTTCATTAATGAAGTAGGGACTATGGGTAAAATTCATCACATCAACGTTGTTCGTTTGCTCGGCTTTTGTGCTGATGGTTTTCACTGTGCTCTTATTTATGACTTTTTTCCAAATGGTTCCGTCCAAAGGTTCATATCTTCCCCAGACAACAAGGAAAATTTTCTTGGATGGTTGAAGTTGCAACAAATAGCTCTGGGCATAGCCAAATGGATTGAATATCTCCACCATGATTGTGATTATCGAATTCTTCATTTTGACGTCAATCCTGGTAATGTGTTATTAGATCATAACTTTACTCTCAAAATTTCTGATTTTGGTCTAGTAAAATTGTGTTCCAAAAATCAAAGCGATGTGTTAATAATAGCAGCTAGAGGAACTTTAGGTTATATTGCACCTGAGGTTTTCTCTAAAAACTTTGGAAATGTGTCATATAAATCAGATGTCTACACTTATGGGATGTTATTGCTAGAAATAGTTGGAGGAAGGAAAAATACCCACATAAGTGAAGAAGCTTTCCAAATTTTATATCCAAAATGGATCCATAATTTGATTGAAGGGAGAGACATAAATATTCACATTGAAGATGAAGATGAGAATAAAATTGCTAGGAAACTAGCAATTGTGGGACTTTGGTGCATCCAGTGGCATCCGATCAGTCATCCATCCATGAAAACAGTGATATAGATGTTAGAAGGAGAAGGTGGTGAATTAAAAGTGCACCCAATTCAATTTGACTCCATAAATTCAAAGGTAGTCAAAATTAGTGCACTACTATGCATTTTTTTTATTTGAATTCATATACGTTATACAGTTTATTTTATTAGAGTTTAAGTTAGTGCGCACATTATGGAACACCAGCCAAATTTTTATATTTGAAAGTGATAGTGTTTAGGTATAATTTTGACCTATATTAGTATTGATTTTTATATTGATTCTTTCATATATTGTTTTTAATTAGTGCATGCCTTATGTAAACGGTGCTACCAAACATCATATAAAATGATGCCATGTTGATAGCAATCTCAATTTAGCAAAACATGAAAATCCCATATTTCCACCTAATGACTCTTTGGACATTTTACTTATTTGGATTCCTTTTTGGTCTTTTTGATTTCACAAGGTATTTTCTGGTCATTTTCCCTTCATATAATTTATATTATTTTTATTTATTTAAGCAAACACTCAATTCCAACCCAATTTGAAACAACTTAATATAAAATATTTCTTGTAATTAAGATACTTTAAAACCTTAAAAATAAACATTTACAACTTGAAAATACAAAATATTTATTTAATGGTAATTATATTGCAATTTAAAATGTCTGATTAATTTTAAAGGTTTTAGTTATATATAAAAATTTTAAACATTATAAAATTATTTATATGTTTTTTAGTCCCAAAAAATAATCATAAAAAAGAGGAAAACAATTGATTTTTTTTAATTAAAGAAGGCTATTTTGGTCATTTAACTACATTTAGAAATTCCTAACAATACCTCATGACTTAATTAGGAATTTGTTAAAAGTATAAGCTTGAATTTAGATTTAAGTATTTCAATTAGATTTAATTAGAATTCTCCCTAGTTAAAAAGGGAAATTAGAAGAAAGTGTATGGCCTCATTTTGATTTTGATTTCGATTATTTTAACTGGATATAATTATGATTTTTTTCCTTTAATTTTAAAAACCGTGCTGTCTATCGATATATATAATCATTTAATTTTATGTGTGTATGTATCCTAATCACAACAAATATTTTTGCTCTTTGTTTCTTCAATTCGTTTTTAATTCATCAGATTCATTACTTGAACATTAATACTTTTAGTAAGGGGATGATTCTATAATGAAATTTCAATGTACTTTGTCCAAAAATTTTACTATTTGATATGGATAAAAAGATTATTTACAGATATTTATTGTTAATTTCGAATGCTTTATTTGACTGATTTAGTTCCAAAAAAATTTGTATTTGATGATTTTATTTGATTTGGATTCAAAACAATTTGAAACGTATCATATTTGACTTTGGAAAAATATTTCGAAGTTAAGAAGATAGGCTTAATTATGATCACAGATCATCGGCATTCAAGAAAGAAATTCTACCATATCATAATGCAATTTAATTTAGTAAATTAAAATTAAGTACAGGTCTACATTTACTTTGAATTTTTTTCCTTTTAATTTGTTTTGCCAAACCAATTTTTCTTTATAACTATATAGAGAAATTCTGGTATTTTAACAAAGGAGAATGACAATTCAGGTTCCAAGAAAGAAAAATAATTACAAAATAAATTTCAGAAGATGTCATTTTTTGTGCTGGAACTTGTTATTACAGGCCGCTAGCTTGTTATTGAGACTTTTGGTAATTATTTTCCTTCCTTGAGATCTCATTGTAATTCTCCCTTTTAATAATATTAAAAAATTTTGCTAAAGAGACTTTTGTATGCCTGAATTTAAATTTTTCTATTTCAGCTGAATTTAATTAGAATTTTCAGAATTTTATTTATTTATTTATTTAATTAAGTGATGTTAGAATTAAAAACACTGAAATATTCTCCATCAATATATTTCCCCCACCACACCCACCGTTATCTTCCCTCCTATTTCATTCATTTCCGAGGCTCCATGAAAAGCAAAATAATTTAACTTTGGGTCGAATAAAAATGCAAAAGAAAAAAGACAGTTTTTTTTTCCAATTTGAATTTGTGCTTGTTTGGGAGAGCCTCTGATGGGCTATAAGAAGCTTATTTTGAGGAGAAGTCTGATTCAAAAGTTTGATCTTGTTTGGCACAACTTGTGGGCTACCGTGCTTGAGGGCCAAAAACTGTGGAAATGCACGATTGAAAATAAATTGAGAGAAGAAGCTTATTTGAAGGAGCTTATAGACCGTTAGTGTCACATCTCAATTTTTAGGCTTAGAAACCCAGAAAGTAGCCTAAAGAAGGTAGGCCACTAAGCCCTTTTGAGTAGAAGTTCCAAATATGCAAAAGGAAGCTAGAACGGAAATAGAGACTAAACTACAAAGTGAAAAAGTTTTTTAGGGGTAAAAGTGTAAATAAAGTTAAGAGTTCCAGGAAAGTCTTAAGGGCTTAGAAAGGGAAAATAGGTTAAGTGTAGGCTTGGGGTTGAGGTGCAGGCCTGAGATTGAGGTACATGCCTCAAAGTGATGATTCATGAGGTTGAGCCCAAGTAGGGGCAAAACCATAATTTCAGAAATTCAGGGTTAATGGGGGTAATTATGAGAAGCATACAGAAAATTTCAGAAAAATCTCAAAAAATGGAAATGGTGTATAGAGACCTCTTGATAGAGATAAATAACGAAAATACTCATACAATAGCTTTAATGGAATTTTCAGCATAGTGACTCAATTTGAGGTAATTATCTAGATGCAATTATTTGAGCCATGAGGAGGCCTGAAAAATATACATAAAAATGGGGAATAAATAGTTAAGAGGCTAAAAAAATGGTCAGCAGAGTGGCTTTAATAAAATATAAAGTCTAGTTGTGCCCCTAAAAGCATTTTACGGGAAATTCAAAAAGAAATAGTTAAAGGAAGAGTTATGACCCAAGAAAATTCGCAGAATTTCCTTATATCTAAAGAAAGTTTATGGAGTAGACAAAAATTTTTTTTTGAGCTCTAGAAGGCCATTAAGAAATTCAAATAAATGTGAGCTAAGTAAATTAGGAAAAAATCTGGAGTTCAAGTTTGATGCAAGGATCAAGATCTAATCTTCTCCTTCCCTTTCCATAAGATTTAGCCACATGGCATGGTGAGGCAAGAAAGAAGTTTGATGATGTCAAGGGTATGATGTCATGAGAACACTTGGTAAGTTCTTATAGAGGAAGACTTCAGCTTGGACAAGTGGCCTTTGGAATTGTCACATTCTATCAAGGGCAAAATTGGCAACCCTTGTCATAATTTTGGCTATAAATACCCCCTTGGAAGAGCATTTTGGCAAGCATTTATAGAGGAGAAACTCTGCAAAAAATTGAAAAAAAAAATGAAGAGAAAAAACATGAGGGTTAAGGCCAAGAAGAAGGAACAAGATTCAAGCTTTAAGATCAAAATATGTGATAATTCTAGCACCTATCTTGATGCCTATTTTGATTAAGTTCATGTTCATTTCTGACTATAAAATTTGATATGATTAAAGTACACTCCCTAAGCTTTAAATCTATAGATAGAATACTTATTTTGGGTATGTGTACGAATTATAGTGATTTTTCAATGTTAGGATTTAAAATCTGAGAATAGTTTTTGACCATTAGAATAGTAAAAATTTCTGTACAATTCTGGCAATGTTTCACACCAAATTGGTTTTAAACTATTTTTCCTTTAAAGAGCACTTAAGGAGCTTTTAGTAGGACTTGGAGCTACTCAGTTTTTATTTTTTTAGAATTAATTACAAATTTTTAAAGTTGAGCAAAGATTCTGGAAATATCGAATGAACAGTACCCGTGAAGCAAAAATTCTAGATTTGATCTTCTTGAATCTAAGGCCATCCAAAGTGATTCTGCTGACCGAAATGTTTAAGTATGAGAGACGATGTTGATCAAAAGCCCTTATGGTAGGGAAGTCAAGGGAGTCAAAGGAAAAGTAAGAGGAAAACTTATAGTATAAGGTAGTGAACTTACATATCTTATGTGCTTGATGTTTATACTTGTATTGACTTGCATGATGCTAATTATGATGATATGAGTTATGTATGATTGATGTATGTTCTGTCTCTTGATGATTTCATGGCCAAGCATATAGTAGGAGACATTTAGCATAAGGTTAGATTGCTAAATTGGCATAAACATAATCAAAGAAGCATATCTTACACTTGCATTCATCTTGCATATATTGATGATATTGTTTGCTACTGAGATTTTTCAAAATCCCACCCCTCCCTTAACCAACCATAGTAGGCCAAATGATGAGGAGAAAACATGCATCAAGAAGGGCAACAAGATGGAAGCAAAGAAGGTGGAGAATTTCTATGTGTTACGATGCGATGCTTGAATTCGCTAGTAATGTAATTATTTTGTAGACATGCCTAATATGAAATGTGATGTAAAGTGATGATGCATGATGTTAAAGGAATGTAATTTAGAGTATAAGAATAAATAGAAAACCACAAGGCTAGTTTGTGCATGCTTGAATTAAGAAAGAGTTAAAAGTAAGAAGCTAACGAAGGATAAAACATAAGTCCTCGAGCAGTGAGTTTCCAACTTTGGATTGACCTAGCAAATGGTTGAATCTGATCACAAATTTTGGTGATTATATAGTACACATCCCAAACTTTAAAATCATGAGTATTTTACTTTAATTGGATGTGCATATTAGGAGATATGAATTTTAAAAATTGAGACAGAGAATTTGAAAGTTTCAGAATCAGACCATATGGATGAGGGAATAATGGGAGGAGTGAGAGAAAAATAAAGGGCGAATAATCTGGCAGAGATAATTATTATCCCAACTGAAATGTCCTTCTTATTCACTCTCAACACTTGTAAAACGCACGACCCCTCTCTGCCGCCACTGGATGAGCTCGTCGCCTTGTCGCCATAAGCTCCGTCGCCTCCTCACCATGAGCTCTATCATGTCTCCGGCGTAAGGTCCGTACCATGTTGGGTATGGTGTTGAGTGACCTCGAGCCTGCTCCCTCATCGCTACTTCGAAGCTATTTCCTTGTCCAAGCTGTTGTCGTCGTCTCTAACCGTGGTCGTTGCCGTTTGCTTGTGCATGTGAGTTGTGCGTGGAGATCTTAGCCTCCCAGTGGAATACACTTTCCGATCTACCTCTGTCAGCCTTTATTGGGTCCGATCCGGTACAGGATGGACGATTCCATTTTTGTCTTGCTTTTTCTGTTGGACTCGCTGAATATGGAGGCAAATGTAACTGATCCAAACATGTGGAGTTGTGTGTGCATTGATCTGTGTGTTAGCTGATCTGGTAAACGGTTTTAATCCCCTGTTCTTCCCTAAAATTTGCTGTCCTCGGTGATCTCCGTCAATGATCTCATTCCTTTCGTTGTTTAAAGCCTTTAAAATCTAGCCCATTTCACTTGTACTTCCATTCTCCTTCCTCGTGGTCGCATTTCCTGTATAGACACTACCATCTGTTCCTTTTTTTTTTTTCCTTCTGTTTTAGTGAGACTCTGTTTCTCGATTGAACGCTTGTTGCTTGAATGGCTTCGCCAAATTACTCTGTTTATCATCTTCTCCCATATGTTCAATCACTGGATTAATGCATTTATCTTTCTGTTGAAGAAATTGATACATATATATATATATATATATATATATATATATGGATAGAAAGTTGACATTCGATTGCTGCAGATCCTGTGTTGTATGACTCTATTGTAGGTTTTCATATTGTCGTCGGCGCCATACTCTGATCATTTTGGAGATGTTTATTCTATATATGTGATTGGATTTTTTTTATTGTTGACAGAATGGTTCTTGTTTTGTGATTACGATTTGGGTGGGGTAGTAAAATTAATTTATGATTAGATTTAGGGTAATATAATTAGTCTGTGATTCAACTGGGATGGTTAGATTTATTATTTCGGTCCTCCATACTTGTGAACTCCTTCAATGGATAAAAAATTATATGGCTTTTGAAGCAGCTCAGTCCTTTGATTCTGCAAAATCAATCTCTTTTGAGACAAAGCTTACTCACACATGGAGCCATATTTAAAAGTCCAGAAAGTTTCTCTCTTTAATTATCGGTTCAATTTTGGGTATTTTTGTCCATAAAAAATTTTCTTCCTATTTTCATGTCATTCTTGAAACTTGTCTTAAACCTCTTGCATTAATATTTATTAATTTTGATGACATAAATATATAATAAAATTCTCATCTATGAAGTATTAGGTGATTTGATATCCCTAGCGTGTATGTATGAAGTAAATCTAATTAGAAAGGGTCTTATATTCTAAGGAAGATTAATTTTTTCTGCCGATAAAAGATACTTGTATCATTTTTTCTGAAAAAAAATTCCCTTATATTTAATTTGACTCCACCACTATATATTGATTCGATTCAGCACATTTTAAAAGATGTATATATATATATATATATATATATTATACATATGATGAGAATGGCTCAACCTTTTTTAACTACGAAATACTAAAATAAAAATAATAAATCTAAACCTATCTAAGAGAGTCATAGTATGCCCTTGAAAAAAGTTCGTTATTTTAATGATTGATTAATATAAAAAAGGGCTAATCCATAAAGAAATTAAAGAAATGATAAAGCAAAAACCGATACAGGTAACTATAAAACCTTTCTTCGTGTATAGAATTCTGCTTGGGCTTTGGAAGTTAATAATGAATTAATCACCGTTTGCTATATGGTTGGCCCATTAGCCTATATTCTAAAATTAAAGTGAGCAGACTATGCAAGTAACATATTTTTGTTTGGGTATAACTTATTTATTACATAATATAGCTTTTACTTGAACATTTTTTGTGTTTTGCTTGCTTCAGTTAGTCTTATCTCTATTATTTTTCATAAAAAATGGATAATGATTAAAAAAAAAAGCAACATGGGATCCTTACACGACTAAAATTTTTTGTGCTGAGCAAATATTGAAAAAGTAATGACAAGAAACATCATTTACAAGATTTGGCTAGAACAATATTGAAAAGACATTTAAGGAAAGGAGTGGGAAAAATTATGATAAGAAACAACTGAAGAATAGATTTGACATATTGAGAAAAGAATGGAAGTTGTGGGAATCATTAATGTCTGGAGAGACTGGCATAGGTTATAATGCAACCACAAATAGGGTGTTGGCTCCGATAAGTGGTGGCGACAAAAATTATTGGTAACTATTTGCATTGTGCGAGTTTTAATTTCGAGTATCAGTTTAGACATCGCTTGATTCTACCTAATTAGGCATCACAGGTTAATGTTTGCATCAGACTTGATGAAAATATTCAAAGATGTTATGGCTTCGAGAGGCTATATGTACGCACCATTAACCTCACAGACTCAGCCAGTACCTACTCCGCGGACTGACACAGAAGACGAGGAGAATGTTTGTAGAGTCATGCTGGACCAAGAGGAAGGGTCAAGGGACAGTGAAGACGAAAATTTTGACATTAGGCCAACAGCTAGTGCGGGGCTAACAAATGACTTGGTCGGTTGTAACTTGAACAACCTCTTGAGTAGTGGACCAAGTGGTTCAGGAAGCTACGGAAAGAGGAAGAGGGGTGAGACGTCTGATGTGAACAAGAAAAAAAAAGTTATTGCCTCTACTAAAATTGCTGATAGCCTCAGCATTATAGCAGCTGCTTCTAAGCAGTAAGTAGCAATATTGAACGATGATCCTCATTCAATTGACAAGGTTCTGGCACACCTAGCTGACATTGAAGAGCTAAATGATGACAATGAACTATATTATGCATGTGCTTAAATGCTTATGCAGTTGATGTAGGCTAGGCAAGCTTATATGGCACTTATCAATAATAAATGCAAATTGTTGAGGTGGTTGATATTGGCAGCATAAGACCCAGACACATAGAAGGGACCTGCAGTTTAGGACTTCCTAATTTTACTGTTGCTATTGTACTTTTTAACTTGAACTAATTTTTGTTTTAATGTAAATTGATATAGCCTGTTGTAGGAACTTAGTTAATGAGTATGTAATATATTTATGATAATTTTGACTTGTCATTTATATATTTGGTTTATCTATTTACAATATGAAAAATATCGAGTTACTAGTTATAATGCTTACATTTTCTTCTGACCACAGTTATAGGGTTCAGTATACAATAACCAATTGAAATGATGACTGACTGTGGAATGAAGATACATTATCGAATTGGAATAATGATTCATGGTGGAATGAAGGGAATATAGATGACCATTCAACACGGTTATACATTATAAATAATGAATTAACACAATATGAAGCAACAAGTGCATTGGTGGGTTATTATTGTCAAATGTACATGTTTAAACAGCCCTGCAAAACTAGTAAGCAGACATGAAATTTATGGGTGCAGGGCATTTTCGCGGGTCACGATGATTGATGTCATGAAATGTTTAGAGTGGATAAATGTGTTTTCTACCTCCTATGTGCTAAATTGGAGGAACATGATTTACGCAAATCTAAGTACATAGGAATTAAAGAAATGGTTGCAATGTTTTTAAACATGGTTGTATATGAACAATGCAATAGGATGATTTAGGAATGATTTCAACATTCAAAGGAAACTGTAAGTGGACAGTTTCATAATATACTGCAAGCTTGGCTTAATCTATCGAGGAAGCTTATTTGACCTGTAGATCCTACATTTCGTGAAATTCATAGAAAAAATGAGGATAATCCACGTTATTGTCCATTTTTTAAAGACGCAATCGAAGCAATTGATGGCATTAGTATACTATGTGTCGTCCCTATTGCAAAACGAGACAAATTTATTGGCAGAAAGGGAATTCCAACACAAAAAGTCAAGGCTGTATGTGATTGGGATACATGTTTCGCTTTTGTGTTGGCAGGAAGGGGGGATCTGCACATGATGCTCGTGTATTTGACAATGCTATTACAAATTCATCTCTAAATTTCCCTCATCCACCTTGAGGTATACATTTATAAGCTTCAATTAAGCTAATTTTTAATTATTTTATATTTTAATTAATTTCACAATGTCACAAATTGTTTCATGAATCATCAGGAAAATATTACTTGGTTGATGCGGGATATCCAACACCAAATGGATATCTAGGTCTATACAGATCTAAGCACTACCGCCTTCCAGACTTCCAACAACAAGTAGGATTCCAAAATAGTAACAAAGCCTTCAATTATTATCATTCCAATTTAAGGTGCACAATAGAAAGAACATTTAGTGTTTAGAAGAATAGATTTCAGATCTTACAAAATATGCATAGTTACGAGTTCCAAACAAAGTGTAGATAGTTTATGCAACAATGGCCATTCATAACCTTATAAAAAAACATTCAAGCTCCAGCACCCTTTTCGTAGAAGATGAAAATGGTAATATAGTAGGCAAACTTGATCAAGCTAAAACTGGTCAACCATCATCTTGAAATGTAACATCACAGTCTTCATCGCAAATGAATCGCGTCCGTGATACAATTAAAGACCCAATTATCCATAGCCTATTAGTTAAGTAATTATGTAATATTATTTCATTTTATCTTGTCACAATACAATGAATTGGAGTTTAAAAAATTTTTATCCATTGAAATTATGTTTGACTTTTTATTCACAATAATTTTTTATGATTTCTCTAATGTTTTAAAATTTAATTCATTCATTAAATTTCACTTCTTCATATTAAATTAATTTAAATTTATTGTATTATGTAAATTTACTTTTTTTTTATCATGTTTCACTTTATATTTACAATAAATTTTTATGATTTTTCTAATGTTTTAAAATTTAATTCACTCATTAAATTTTACTTCTTCATATTAAATTAATTTAAATTCATTGTATTATGTAAATTCATTTTTTTATCATGTTTGATTATTTATTAAAACTCATACCTATTTTGGTAATTTTACAAACAAACTTACTTTTATTTAATCATAATCCAAATAACCTTTTATCTAATCTAACTTTTACAAACTAACTTTTTTAAATTCCAATCCAAACACAATTCACCTTACCCAATCCAACTATTACCCAATCTTGCTTTTCTAAAACACAAATTAGAAATAAGCTACTTTTTTCACCGTCAATCTAAATGGACCCTTAGTCTCCTTCTCGGCCATTTCACCTTTTAAATGATCAAGGCACGTTTTATTGAGAATAATTTTGTATATAAAGGACAACTTGATTAGAAAGGTAAACGAGGGCAATCCTTTCAAACTTCATGTCAGCCACAACGGCTAACTATAGCGTGGAAATTTCTTAAAAAATACTACTTCCGGTTTTTAATATAAGATCTAGTTGACTAATTTGTAGAGATTAAGAAAATTAACTAAATTAGTTATTTGTAATAAATAAGTATTATCTTTTCTAAAATACCCTGACTAATCATATGTATTAGCTAAAAATATCATTTGATGAAACTTTTAACATGTGCAATTAGTATAATAATTATTTTTAAAAAAATAGATAAATATGAGAGATAGAATGGATTGGGATCTTATATTTAGGATCAAATTAAAAATCAAATTAGTTTTTATATCAAGGACTGTATGTAATACAAGAACAAGGTTTCATACTACTATCTTCTTCTACGAAATATCTATATAACTTCAGCATATATAAACTGCGACCAAGGCACACATGCCATAGCGAACCTACACAATTATTGGTGACATTTAAAGTAATTTATTTACCTATTACAGTGTAACCTTGTTTGTAGGTTATACAAATATTCACACGTGTTTGCCCTTTCTTTATCGACCAACTCATGTAGTCCAAATAAAGATTATTAATACCGATCTCACTCATCAGCATTGGCAATTGAGTTTTAAGTCTTTCAGATTGATTCCACATGATCTCCTTCTTGACCGTAGAATAAGTCCTTACATTATTATCTCGAATAAAGTAATTTATGGCTTACTTAAATGACCAACTTGTATCTTTGTCTTTCTTTAATCATGGACTTAGGCAATGCAAATAATACAGCTTTAATTGTTATCAAGAGACGCGGTTTATATAGTTTATATATAAAGAAACCAGTTAATTTCCTTCTTCTCTCCCCTTTGTTTTCATCTCGTTGCTGATCGTAATGCTATTTGATTGCTGAATTTGAAGACTGAAGCAGGAAATTTGCATCTATCCCATGGATTTAACCATTTCTTTAACGCTCATAGAAGGTTTCTTGATCTTATTGGCTATAGCAACTAATAAAGTTATCAGATTTATCTCTCCTTCATCACTTCATGTTAACCATCCTGCTGCTGTTAAAGAGAAGTAATTAATTACTGCCTCTGAAAACCCCATATTCTTAATCTTCTTGCTCGATTAACTAATTAATTATCCATTTCTCATTTCTGTATCCGTAGTTTCAAAGGTGATGCTGTTTCAGTTTCAAAGGTTTCTCCTCCTCCTCTTCCTCCTCATATTGCTGCTGCTCCTCCTGCCACCAAGTATGATGTATTTCTTAGCTTTAGAGGGGAAGATACTCGTCACAATTTTGCAACTTATCTCTATGAAGCACTTTGTAAAGCAAATATTCAAACTTTTATGGATCACAAACTCCACAAAGGAGAAGATATCTCGCCGGTTCTTCTAAAGACCATAGATGAATCAGAGATGCCTGTCATTATTTTCTCTGCAGATTATGCTTCTTCAACTGGGTGTCTAGATAAACTTGTTCACATGTTAGAATGTAAGAAAAAATTTGGAAGGATTGTGAGCCTATTTTATACAAAATTGATCCATCAAATGTTCACAATCAAAGTGGGAGATTTGGAGATGGATTTGCTAAACTGAAGCAAAGATTTAAAGACAACCCAAACAAATTATAGAAGTGGAAAAATGCTTTGATCCAATCCGCAAACCTCTCTAGATGGGATTCCAAGAATATCAGGTACCTTCTAAGGTAGATCATGTGCCTTGTGAGTGCGTGTGTGTGTGTGTGCATATGGAAAAAAAAACAAAAAATAGAGCTTTGTTCATGAACTGACAGTGTTTTAAAATTTGCTCATCCATGTTAATTTCACAAGTCTACCAAATTGCCCTAGCATTTTTAATTTATACTTGATTTTTCTGTCTATTAAACATGCTTTTTTCTAAAAAAGAATTATGAATTTGTGCTAGGTCAGAGACCAAACTCATTAAAAAAATTGTCAAAGGTATCTTGAGCAAACTGAACTACTGTGCATTGACATCATGTCATCTTAAAGGACTTGTGGGCATTAATCATCAAATTGAGAAAATTGAAGAACTCTTGTTACATGCTCGGATTGTGGGAATATGGGGTATGGGTGGTATAGGTAAGACTACACTTGCCAAAGTTGTGTTTCACAATTTGAAAGCACAATTTGAAGCTTCCTCCTTTGCTGGAAATGTAAGAGAACAACTAGCAAGGATTGGGTTGAACAAATTAATGGAAGAATGCCTTGAAGAATTATTAAAAGACGAGGGTCTTCACATCTATAACATGAAATCCACTTTTGTGAAACGTAGGCTCTAACGAAAAAAGATTCTTTTGATACTTGATGATGTGGACAATTTATTAACAGCTGGAGATTTAATCAAATTGTATGATTGGTTTGGAGAAGGAAGTAAAATTGTTGTTACATCAAGAGATATGCAAGTTCTTAAGAATGCTTCTGTATCTGTAACATATCATGTTCAGAAATTAGAGTTCTGTCATACTCTAAATCTCTTCAATTTGAAAGCATTTCAGCAAAATGATCCATTTAAAAGTTATTTGGAGTTATCAAATTTGTTTGTTGGTTATTGTCAAGGAAACACATTAACTCTTGTAGTGTTGGGTTGCTTTATGTACAATAGAACAAAATAGCAGTGGGAAAATGCATTGGAAAAACTAAAACAAGCTCCACAAAAGGATATTTTTACGGTGCTCAAATTGAGTGTTGATGGTCTTGATGAGAAGCAAAAGAATGTGTTTTTTGACTTGGCACATTTATTGAGTGAAATAAGTTATAAGATTTCTTTAAACTTTATAAGAAGCTTCTATGACTTTTCTGTATATATTAAGATAAGTGTTCTCAAAGAAAGATCTCTCTTTTTGATGAATCAATTTGGTGGAATTGAGATGCATGATCTTGTAAGAGAAATAGGTCAAGAAATTTGTAGACAGCAATTAATCATTGATCCTGAAAGACCTATTCGGATGCGGAAACACAACCTTTCATATTACCTCGCTTTTATAATTGAATTTTATATTAAAAATTGCACAAAAAAAATACTTATATATTTAATGAAAATTCTTGTGATTTATTTAACATGGGAAAAATAAATTTTTAAAATAAATATTTTATAAGATTATGGTAGATAATAAAAAAAGTTTCTAAGATTCCAGGTTTAAATGAAATTTATAAAAATTTTCATACATTGACTTTCTCAAATATTAGTATTTTTTTCTTCTCTGATTTCTAGTTTTATATTTTATATATTTTTTTATATATTTCTTAAAAGTAAGAAAGAGAAATATTTTCAACGGCTTTTGTTTGATTGCATTTCAAAGCCTATTAAGGCACCGTTTTGGTGACACCCCAAACCATGGTTTGGGTGATAAGTCACCCAAACACCCGCCCAATTTGCACAAACCATGATTTTGGAAAAAGCAAAAATTTTTTGCTTTTGGAGAAAAAAGGGAGAGTGTGAGAGCCTATAGGATATGTATCTTATTATTTTTTTTATAAACATATTTTTTTATAAACATATTTAATCTTATATTTTATAAATATATATACATATTAATTATTTATTAATTATATTATCTTATGTATTATTAATTATGTTAATAAAAAATATATTATTAACAATTTTATTCCTTCAAATTAAAATATATCATAAAATCTATTTTTTCTGTAATTATCATATTAACTTATGTCTTTTTTTTAGTAATTTGTATATATAAAAAGTGCTTCTGATAACAACTATCCAAACACTCTCACTTCTCAAAATCACTTTTCATAAAATCTATTCTTCCCAGAATCTATTCTCCAGAATCACTTTTCCAAACCACAGTTTGATTTCATCCAAACACACCATAAAACAATGTTGCACGCAGCCACTTAGTTGAGCCACAATGCACAAAGCCCAAGAATCCTATCTACAGGCGATCTATTATTTATGATGGCTTGTGAAAAGTGATTCAAGTGTGGAGCCAATACAAAGCCATTTTGAGAGTGGCTTGGAGGAAGAGTTTGTGTGTGTGTGTGTGTATATATATATATTGATGATATTGATGATAGCTATCATTGTGCTTCCATTAATATAGAGAAGTTATAAAAGTAAGAGATAAGAAAATTTGATTAAAATCTTTCAACCCTACTTCATTTTCATAAAAAAATCAAACTTATTAAAATTTCCACTCTCCCATTATCATTCAACCAGACAAAGTTAATGAATAAAAACATGTGGTTTTTGCTGTAAAAAAAATAATGACGTTTCATGAAGTGAACAATTTATTGTAATAAAATATGAGTTATGATAATACATTATGTTATAGTTTAATTTAGTACAATTTATTTTATGCAAGCAGACTATACATGTTTTTGAAGTACAAGTTAGAGGATACGTTATGTATGGTAAATAATGAATAATCCCAAGGAAATTGCTTCGTAATGGAAAATCATTTCTCCACTTATTTATAAATAAGTTATACAGGGTACGCTTGCAAAAAGTAACGAATGATAGAACAATTATTGACGTTATAAAAAAACAGCTCATTACTGATGGAATTAGCGATGAAAAATTATTTCATGGCTAATTTCCAACAGATTATTGACAAAAATTCTATCGCTAAATTTAGTGATGAAATTTTTTCCGTCGAAAATTTTCTGTCACTAATATTAGTGACGGATTAGCAACGGAATTTTTGTTCGCCGCTAAATTCCATCGCTAATCTATCAAAAAATCCTTCACTAAATATTTAGTGAAGAAATTTTTTCCGTCGAAAATTTTCGTCACTAAGTTGTTTGTCACAAAAGTTTTCCTCACGAATTTTATCACTAATTAGTCACTAATTTTAAATTTCATTATTTTAGATTATAATCTTACAACAATTTATATAACAACATAATTAAGAATATAATGATTTAAATATATTTTTAATTATAAAATAATAATTAAAAATATAATAAGAATATTAATAACTTTCTTATACAAACTGATATAAGAAAGAAATAATTTTCTTATATGTACAATATATTGAAAGATATAATAAATGATAGACATTCAAAACCAAACTAATATTGAAGTGAATTTTGAATTTCAATCATTAAATAATAAAATTTAATCATGATATAATTAATACCCATGATATGGATTGATTTTGGTCTTCTATGCAAAAACAAATGGTATATATAAAGAATTTTAAGAAAATAAATCAGACAGGATACATATAGAAGTAGGAGAATATTGTTTATCATAATCTATTCAAATCATTTAATTTTTAATATAAAATAATTTATTAGATTTTATTATAGTAGCTATTTTTTGAATAACTAGATTTTTTTTACTAATTATAAATATTTTTCATCAAATATATAAAACATATATAGATAATATAATATAATGTAATACAATACATATATAATTAAATCGGATATCTTATCAATGTTAATTAAAATATAAATTTTAAAATTTATTTATGAAAAAATTATTTATGATTTAAAATTCAAAATTAGTGTCATTAGAAATTGAAATTATATTAAAAATATTTTTAAAAAAATAAAACATTATAACATAAGTAGTAAAACAAGTGTTTAAAAATTATTTTTTCATTAAAATAGTTATGATTAAAATTATCATATTTTTTTTAAGTTTTTAATAATATATATGTGTATATAATTGTTTGTGTAAAAGAATATTATATAATAAGTCAACAGGTTCATTACATTTCAACTGTTAAAGCTGCACATGTGCACAAAGGAGGTTCCAGGTTCGGTCCATAGAGAAGTCACTTTGAAAAGGAATTATGTGGTGGCGACACACGTGGCAAGCAGAGTGAGGTGGTAAGCAGAATTAGTAACGGAAAATTCCGTCACTAATCTGTGACTAATTAGTGACGTCGCTAATTGCATGTTTTTTTTTAGTGTGAAAAGAACTAGTAAGACTAATAATTGCTAGAGTATTTTCTAAAGTTGTAAGGAAACACTCAATAAATCACACTTCAAAAAATATATATATCTTTAATGTCATATAATGTGAAGGGAAAATTATCATTATATCTCAAGCAAGAAAACCAAGTATAAATAGATTTTTTTTTTGGAAAAAAAAAGTGTAAATGATCACAATGCCAATTAACCACATTGATCAACTTGGAATGATTGACTGGTGACCGATCAAACAAATATATTTTATTTTAATGTAGTTACAATTTAAATATTATAACATTTTAACATTTACAAGTTGAGCTTAGTAAGGAAATTGTTTGTCACGCTAGTTATTATACTCACATCACATGGAGAGTAACACACAACAGGTGCAGTTATTGTGAAGCGAAAATAAGATTAACAATTTTTATGTTATTAAGTTATGAGGGAGCCCTCCGTACACGAATCACATATTAAAAAAACAGAAAAATTAATATGTCATAAAAACATAATATTAATATGTAATAAAAAAAAATAAATGAGACTGATAATTTTATGACCCGAAAAATTTAAATGATAATCAATATCATCACTAGTACTTCCTAAAGCTAACAGCTAAGTCATAACCATAAACATAATTATTTGACAGGCATTTACTGCTGAAAACAACAAAATGAGGATGTTCTGGCGTCCTCTCCAAGTAGTTATAAAAGACTTCGAAAGAATGATGAGGTAAAGGGGATAGTGGGGAAGAGAGTTGTACTCCCAAGGATGTTCTGATGATGTCGTTGGAATATTAGATTGGTAAGGACATCCTCTTTTGTTTAACTTATAATGTATATTTGGCAATTATGAAAGAATTACACTTGATATTTAGCATGAAAGGTTCCTAGAAAAATTGTAGAATTAGTAGTTGTAATATCCTAAATTAATTTTTAGGATTTATGTAAAAATATATATTTTTTATTATTATAATAAAATAATACTCCCTCCGTTCCTTATTATAAGAGACGAATAACCGAATTACGTTGATAAAAAAAAACAGTTAAAATTAGTTAAGAACAATTAATATGTAAAAAGTATAATTTTTTTTTCCAAAAATATCCTCATTAATAAGGAGAGAGAACAATGGTAATTTATTAAAAGAAAGAGAAGTGGGAAGGAGAGAGAGTGTGAGTTGGAGACAATAAATATGGGTAAAATAGAAAATCACCATAAAAAAGTAGAGACAACTTTTAAGTGTCTCTTATATATAGGAACATGCCATGAGTACCAAATGTCTCTTATAATAAGAAACGGAAGGAGTATTATTTTATTAAAATATATATATATATATAAGTCAACTTTCCATCGAATTTGGTGGAAAGTTGACAGGGGAGAGGTAGAAATTTGGAGGGGGTTGCGGTAGAATTCAACCCCCTCAATAAATGTTTGAGGTTGTTAAATACCCCCTCCCCCAAATTCATTTCGCATCAGACGCAAGGAAGAAAGAGAGATAGAGTGGGTGAGGAACGAGAGAAAGAGAGATAGAGCGGGAGGAGCATACCGGTGAAGAAGAGGGCAAGCTTTGCAGATATTTTAGGTACATAAAATTACTTTTTTTTTATCAAACTTTCTTTATAAATATTTCCTGTATATTTTAAACTTCCCATTTACATTATTACTGTAGTTATTAGAGAAAATTTTGAGACTTATATATGATCTAAGTATTGAGTTTTGACAAAAGATGACTATAGAAATTTAGAAGTGAATGAGTTGTTAATTTTAACCGGTTTAGATTTCTCTATTTGTTAGTTTTAGTATTTAAATTAATTTATTTAGTTAAAAATCTGTCATTTATGAGATATACCATATTTTTACCGATTAAATTCAAGTTAAGTAATTTATTTGGATTGTTTGGCATATTATTAAGATTTTAATCGGTTTAGTTTTATTTATTGGGTGACTGGAGGTTTTAAAATAATTATTGTAGCTAAAAAGTTTATTATTTATGGAAATATATATATAGTAGTTATACCATTAAAGTTTTGATTATATTATTTAGTTATAAATATTTAAAGTGTTATTAAATTTTTAAGAGTTTGATTTTGAGGTTTAAACTGAAAATGAGAGTTTTTAGAATTTAGAACATAATAATTTATATTTAGAAATTGTGGAAAATCCTTTTTATTAAGGTAAATAATTTGGAGGTGGTAAATAAATAATTTGGGTTGTTAGAAATTTTAAGTTGTTTCTAAAATACTTAATAATTTTTGGGTTATGAGAGTTGCGAGAATTTAGAATAAAAATTTAATTAAATTAGAAATTTAACTAATATAAAGAAGTGTAATTAATATGTGGTTATATTAATTATGTAGATTAATTATTGGGTGAGCAAAGGATTGACCTTGTGGTAATCCTTAGTATTGCTTTGGTGAGAGGTAACCACTTTCCACTTGTTATATGTGCTAATATGTTGTTTGTGAGTATTTTGCTATTTTGGTATAATGATTTGTTATTTGAAACTCGAGTAGATAAATTATATCTTTTGAGCTATGAAAATTGTCTTGTAGGATTTTTGGAGTTGTGATTGAGAAGTTTGGAAAAGATATATGATTTATATTTTATGGATTATACTGGGAAAAGATTGAGACATTTTTGTTATATTGTGAATGGTTGGTTGTTATTTGGATTTTGGATTGAGCGCTATCCTACCACATGGTAAGGCCACCATTGGTGCACATTGGTTGGCTTATTCCTTCGTCTCTAGAGTAAGGGATAGACCTTTGTGGCTTTTTATTCGTCTCCCAAAGTGTGGGATAGGCCTATAATAAGGGATGAACCTTTGTGAATACTTAATCGTCCCCCAAAGTGTGGGATAGGCCTATAGGTCGGTTTGATCCCTTATAGTGAGGGATAGACTTATGTGGCTTGTGTGTTAGCCCCCGTAATGAGGGTTTGGATGATTGAGATTATTTGAGTATACATATTTGTATTTTCATTGGTATATAGATATTGAGGTTTAATAATTATCCCACTTGACACCTCACGAGCACATGTTAGTATATATGATGAGTTGGAAAGTTGGTTACTGAGGCGTTTGTCTCACCCCGTGGTTTAACATTTTCAGGCGATAGTTCAGGTGGTGGCCCATCAGGGAAGGCTCCGGAGGCATAGTGTGCTGTTATAGCTTGTATAGCCTCCCTGCTTTTGTTCTATGTGCTGACTTGTTATATATTGCCACATAGGGCCCATATACTCTAATGCTGTAAACTAATACTTTTAATTACTACTATCTGATATGAGAGGTCATTGGAAGGCCAGAGATATTTAAGACTTGGCGTATTACACTCATTTGATAGTGTTAACTTTTGACTAATGGGCTCTATGACTTGTATTAAAATGTTTTATTAGTTCGTGTGTTTGAAAGTGTAAGTTTGGTTTGGGCTAATGGTTGAATGATATTTCTGGACTTTGAAAGTCCAAGGCCCAAGTGAACGATTGATGTGGCTCGTAATATAAGTTTATTTCTTTTAACCATGATAGCGATTTTAAAATTTTAAGGTTTCTTCTTTTCTATCATGGTTAATCGTTCGAATAGATTGAACATTTTTTATTAAAATGGATTTTAAAAGAACGGTTGTCACAGTAGTGATTTATTATTATTTTTCCATCTAAATAGTTTTGATCAAATTTTTTGAGCCTAGAATTAGCATGAGCTGCCTTCCTAGAAATCATAGTGTTAACCTTATGCCATGCAAGCAGAAGTCATGTTCTTATTTTCCACTATTGTGAATCATACAAAGAAAGCACTTTATGCTTTGAAGAAGACGCAGCCAAAGAAAGGAAATATGTCGATCGTCGGGCCTCAAAAAGTCACAAGATAAGGTTAGTTGATGAAGATGGCATTTCCTTGTTTCGTTCCATTACTTTTGTCATGTGTATATACATATATATTGCTAAATTCTCCAGAACTGAAAAGAGATTTTTGACTAATTTGCTGTTTATATTGTGTAATGTGGCATTGAAGGTATAATGTTCCTGAAAATGTCGTAAACTTCATGGCTCCTGAGTCTAGGAATCTTCCACTTATGGTTTCTAAACTTTTTGGAGATTTGTTCGGGTTAAAGTCACAGAGATTATCTATTGGGACAATATAATCATGCGCTAGGAAAACAGATAATGACATCAAGTGTTGTGTATAACTTGTCATAATATATTTGTACTCATTTAACCAACATTATATTGTTCATTGAGGATTTTATTTTTCTCCTTAAAAGGCAAAAATTTAGTGTAGTGGTGAGGATTGGTAGTTTACAGAAGGTTTTAGTTTCAAATCTGTTATGTTCTTAATGCATTTATCTTTCATGGACAGCATATATTTCCATGAGCAATCTGTCCAACTGAGACATAGTTATCCATTACGTTCATTCTGAATAGCAATTCCATTATGTGGGATGATGCAGTGACTTAGATAAATCTTATTTAAGATGCATATGTTAATAGCAAGTGATTATTTTCCCCCTCTTTTTTACATGCTTGATACTTTAAGTTTACATCAAATTTCATTTTAATTTCTTAAGTTTTTAAAGTTTACCTTTAGTTTCTTAATTTTAACATCTTAGATTTGAGATTAAACTAAAATTTGATGTAGATTTAAAGGACTAAGCATATATGTTATACTTTTTTTGATTAGTCTATATGTAACTAGGATAAATTCAATAATTTAGTGAAAAGATTGTCGTTATTACCTGCGTCTCGAGCTTGCAAAGATTGATCAATCGTGTAAATAAAATCAATGTGAACAGGAATTTTTGTCAATTAACTGCTACTCTTAGTGCTACTTGTACCACATTTCCAAAACTTAATAACTATTTCAAAGTTAGTTAATAAATCACACCTAACATAAATGCATGCATGCCCCAAACAATTTTAGTCATACTTAAAAAAAGGATTTTTTTTTTAATGGTCGAGTCTAAGTTAAAAAATTTTCAACATGCAAACAAATAAAATTAAGGAACTTCAAGTTAAATATTGAGACTAACTGAAAATTTTATTTTTATTTTTTTTAAAAAAAGCTATTACCTTGTCATTGTCAAAAAATGATAGGCATCATTGTACCTCCATTAATAGAGAGAAGTTATAAAAGTAAGAAATAAGAAAATTTTATTAAAATCTTTCAACCCTACTTCATTTTCATAAAAAAATCAAACTTATTAAATTTTCCACTCTCCCATTATCATTCAACTAGACGAAGTCAATGAATAAAAACTTGTGGTTTTTGCTGTAAAAAAATAATGACGTTTCATGAAGTGAACAACTTATTGTAATAAAATATGAGTTATGATAATACATTCTGCTATAGTTTAATTTAGTACAGTCTATTTATGCAAGCAGACTATACATGTTTTTGAAGTACAAGTTAGAGGATACTCTATGTATGGTAAATAATGAATAATCTCAAGAAAATTGCTTCGTAATAGAAAATTTCTCCACTTATTTATAAATAAGTTATACAATTATACTTGGAGAAAGTAACGAATGATAGAAAAATTATAAAAAAAAACCATTAAGACTAATAATTGCTAGAGTATGTTCTAAAATTGTGAGGAAGCGCTCAATAAGTCACACTTCAATATATATATATATATATATATATATATCTTGATGTCATACAACGAGAAGGGAAAATTACCACTATATCTCAAACGAGAAAAACAAGCATAAATAGATTTAAAAAAAAAAGTGTAAATGATCACAATGCGAATTAACCGCATTGATCAACTTGGAATGATTGACTGGTGGCCGATCAAACAAATATATTTTATTTTAATGTAGTTACAATTTAACAAACAAATATATTTTATTAATGTAGTTACAATTTAAATATTATAACATTTTAACATTTACAAGTTGAGCTTAGGAAGGAAATTTTTTGTCACGCTAGTTATTAT
>NW_021633496.1:0-40307 GCF_004799145.2 Neltuma alba
CCTTTTAATTACCAAGTGTGCCTAGGATTATCATTGATACTATACCTTTATTCAAGAACACATTTGTTCTAATTACCTTTCAGCTAGGTGTTTGATCAAATGGTTTCTTACTCAATTAGAATCAATTTCCTGCTACATGACCTTCTACCATTTTTCTTTAGCATGTCTTTTGAGAGCATTTTGGATGTTTCCTAGGCTTTAGATTGTCTTTTGGGTTGACGATGAGAACTGCCCTTTTTTTTAAGGGCTTTTATTATTTTACTTTTTCATAGTGGGGTTTGTTGCATAGGACTCTCTTCTTGTGTTTGAATGAGGTCTTCTAATATCTTTTTTTTTGCGATTGTGATTCATCATATCTTCTTGTAATATCTTACCTCTTATTACTTATCTCCTGTATCTTCTTGTTGTGAAAATAGCTAACCCTTCCACTTGGATCAGTGACCTGGGGAATACTTGCTAGTTCCTCTTTATCATTATTCTTCTAAAAAGATTTGATATGAATAAAGTTCTCTTTGTCAAAGAATTTGGTTCTAAGAATGTTATGTCTCCTTGAGTTTGTTATTGTCATTAAGACATCATCATTTTCACTAATGAAGACATACCCTAATTGGATGTTTGGAGTATTTGATGAAGATGCATTATTTTATCTTTAACTCTAGTTATTTATATTACATAAAGAATCATGGATGCATGTTATTGACCCTTATGGTCTCTTAGCATTTTCATAATTAAAAAGGGCATCGTTGTTACTAATTCTGAGGGAATTTGACTGGTCATGAAAGTTGTAGTTATTAGCTTATTCCTCTAGTACAAGATTGGTAGTTGTACTTGTACTATCATTAATCCAACCACGTTAAGGAGAATTCTCTTTCTTCTTTTGGCAATTCTATATTATTTTGGAGTGCTTTAGACTATTAATTGCTTGACAATCCATTATATTCACAGAATATCAAAAATTTGATCAGGCTAGTATTTCATAACCTTTGTTAGATTTGATGTCTTTTACCCTTATGGTTTAATAATTTTCAATCAAGTTAAGAAATTTTTTGAAGCATTCTCAGAGCTTCAGGTTTATGCAAAGTCACATGAACATACCACAAATTTGTGAGAAATCAATGATAAAGATAACACAATATTATGCTATGTGTCTTTCCCTCACACTCATAAGACTGAACACCAAAGTGAATGTTCAAACTTGGTTACTTTTTAGAAAGGTTTTCTGAATATCTTAGTAGCCTATGTTTACATGGAAACATGTCCTTTTAGACACATTGCTTAGCAAATCCTCTTTTGCTCATTTGATCATTTTCTCTTAATCAATATGACTTTAGTCTAGTATAGCATGGTAAAAAATTAAAATTATTGTTTTCAAGACTATTGAAACCATATTTCAAAAATGTGTCCCATTATTGATTGGTTGTTAACTAAAGAAGTAAGAGACATAAGATTTTATTAGTTGTATAGAGCATAGAGTATATTAGATAGTACTAGGATGGTTCTCTTTGCAGAATTAACATGTAGGTTCCAATCCCTTTGACTTCTACTCTTGTGCCATTTTAATCAAGAGCCATTTGCTTTTTTGACATCCAATGAAAATCAGTGAAAGCTTTGCTTTTGTGGTCTATTATCCTTAAGTCTATAATTTATAAAGGATTAGATTTAGCTTTGAGAATAGTACCAGATGCACATGCAAAATGTGAGGAGATCTTGTGCATTTTTGCTACTCATAGTGATTCTTGTCAAGGTGCATTGTTTCTCAACAAGAATTGTACTTTACCTTTATTAGGTCTAGTCTCTTTGTAGGCCTATTACCTTTATTATAGTTAGGTTTAGAGGATAAATCCTCTACCTCTATAGTTAAGAACATATGGCTAGTGGATTTTCCAACATCTAACATTTTAGTCTCAAGCCTAATGTAGCGAACCACATCATTAAAGGTTACAATCTTTTATTATGAGTAAGGTTTATATTTATGTGCTCCCACTCACCAGGAGAATTCTTTTGATAGCATGTATTTGCTGTGTATTGGAAAGAACATGCCCGTTTGGCTCATTTTTTAGTCTTATTTGACATTTTACCTCATGTATTGTGTTTATAGATGTGTTAGGTCTTATGAGGGTTAAACATTCATTAAGTTCTTTGTGACAAGAGTGTCAACATTTGACATAGCCTATGTTGTATTACTCGAATTGGCATGTTATGCCGTCATACTTTGTACTAAGTATAGTGATTTTTTCTCTTCAGATAGCCATAAGCTTCCTATTTCGTTTGAAGTGTTTCAGCTTTCTAGTATTGAAGAATGGTTGGTAAGATATCCATGACGTCTTATTTCTCATGAATAAAAGAGATTTAGCAGCATCTCAAACCGTTGTTATCTCTTATTGAGCTTGACTCATTAGCAAAGGTCAGTCATATGAACTTGATGATCATAACTTGGTCACATAGATAATTATACATTAGGGAATACAATTTGTTCTTGTTCAAGTGAGATAAGGATTACTTAGATGACAAATTCACTAGTTTTGTGTTCAAGAGTCAACTATGTTGGCTCCCATCCCACTCGTGTTAGTTAGCTCATCACTTTCTTTAACCGTAATCTTACTTAAAGACATTTCCCTTCTTGGATTTCTAGGCATCACAGTCCAGTAACTCCCACTCAATTAAAGCAATTATAAGAAAAATAATAACCCAGTATTTTATCATAATTGCATGAATGCTCATAACCAAAAATAATTTATTTAACTTAACTCTAGGGAGGAAATTTAACACAAAATTCAACTAAAAAGAACATTTTAATGTCTAAGCAATATCTTATTATTGTTTCATTAAGAGTGGGATTGACTCACTTATATCACATTAATATTGGCATAGTACTTAGTATCTACTTTATTGGATGTGTTGTGTTTTGCAGCATACCTCCCACTTGTTTTTGTTAAGATGATAGCCTTGCACCTTTTATGGTTACACCCCTTATCACAATACTTGTGAAAAGGGGTGATGTTCCTTTCAATCTCGATCTCTTCAATGTGTTTGAAGGTTTGTGAGGACTTATTAACTTTATTTAATAAGTTTGTCTTATTTAGATTGCTGTAAAATTAATTTTTATTTCCTATCTCTCTAAGTTTTGAGTGTATGTTGTGAAAAATAGACATGTGTAAATCACTTTTAATTATGAAAAACTTTTCAGTATAAATATTAGCTTTTTATCTCATTTTAGAAAAATCTCTTAAGCTATCTAAAATCAATTATGAATTTAAATTCAACTATAAAGGTTTTAGGTGTTTTCTGCATGTAGAATGACTTTATCCTACTTTAAGATAGGTCCAAACTTGCTTCAAATATAGGCCAATTGCATATTAAATGAAGCTCTTGAATTTAAGAATTTTTAAGGACAAACCACATTTTAATCGGAGGTCCCATGTACCCACAAGCACTTTTTAGAAGGTTTTGAAAACAAAAATTCAAGAAAAACAGAAAAAATATTTATTTTGACCATTGGACCTAGAAGTGGACCCTACTTACCACTAAAGAAAGTGAGAGGAAAAGTTTTTTTTTTTTAAATTTTAAAAAAAGTCAAACTTCAACCATTGATTGGTCAACAGTCAACAGTTGACTGTTGACTAGTCAAAGGCATTGCAAATGACGTTAGCGATGAAGTCATTGTCTTCAACCTCTAATTGGGTTGGGCTCGACCTAACTGGAGCTTTGGCGGGTCTGTTTGACTTGCCAACTTCGAATGTCCACATCTTCCTCATTTTAATTCTGTTTTTCATGTTCTTGGTATCATTGGTTTATAGTGAGGCCAAATCAATTCCTTTCTACGAGTGCAATGCCAAATGTTTCGTTGAAAGTTGAAACTTGATTACTTGAAAGTATGCAGTACGCACCATTGAAAATTTTAGTATCTAAAATAAAAAAACAATATTTTTTAGTTTAAATTATTTATATTGATACAAATAAAAATAATAATACTTAAAATAAGATATAAATCTTTAACATTATATTACCTCCTATTTTTAATATAAAAATTAGTTGGGAGTTTGGATTTGATTCTAAATATGACTTTCATTAGAGCTGGTAAAGTGGGTTAGCAGTGCGGAAATGGGCTAGCTCGCAGCGGTGCAGGCCAAAAGTGATGTGGGTTGAAGTAGTATGCACCTTGTCAGGTTGGCAAAATGTTAACTCGAGCTCACCAAGGCAGGTCTGCCTAAATATTTTTTTAAATAAAAAGCTGTTATTATTATTATAATAATTATTATTAGTTGAGTTTAGTTTAAAGTGTTAAAATTAGACTTGAAGTGTTGAATTTGAGGAGCAGGTTGTAATAAAATAATATGAGAATTAATTTAATTTAAATAACACATTTTTTATATAACAGTAGTGGTTTGAAGATATTTTAGAAAAACTAACACATTTTTTATGAATAATTAATTTAACTGGTTTTTTTATCCAAGTTAATTACGTAAATCTTTTATGCATATATATAAGTAATACATGTTTATTTAATCTTATAAAGGCTTGTATAATAATGCAACAAATAGATGGAAAATAAAAGATGGATGATACTCTTTATATAACTATACACACATATATAAAGTGATTAATTACATATGCAATAATATAAATGAGGCATGCAATGTCCATATGAAATTTGAGAGGTCAAAATCCTCCAACTATATTATATAACATATTGGGAGTTATATGGGGAAAAAAAGGCAACCTGGGGCAAAGTAGGCCCAAAGCTGTGTTTGCAGGCTGAGCCTGTATTATCGACCCTAAATTTCATCCACTTGCTCTTCATTTTTTCTTAAAATATTCCAATTGAATGTAAAGGATTTTCACCAAGAAATAATTTCAATAATCTAATTTTAAGAAAATTAACACACATTTGCGATAAATAACCAATTTAATTAATTTTTTTATTTTCAAATTAGTTATCTAACTCTCATATTAAAGACTAAAAGTAGTACATAATTGTTTTATTCCACTCCATTACATCAGGGTCTAAAATTAATTTTTCATATCATAAAAAAATTGAAATATTATAATCAAGTTAAATTTATATTCCATCCGGTAATATAAGCTAAATTTTATTAGAGGGGCTTATTTTTAATAAGATAACATTCACTTTTATTTAATTATTTAATGAGTTTTTTTTTCAATTTTATCCTCATACATTCTCTTTCCTCTTTAATTTATTTATTGTGCTATGTTTTACTTATTTTCTTTATTAATAAGGGCATGTCTGGAAAAAAAATACATGATTTACATATTTATTGTTTCAAACTTATTTTAATTAATTTCTTGATAAACATAAATGTATAAAGTTTAGTTTATATTTTGAATCGGAGGAGGAAGTATTTCATTCTCTATTTATAAAAAATGTCATAAAAACCTTTTCTACTCAAATAAAAAAAGTATTAATTAAATAATCAAAAGCTTTGTAGAATTAATATAATATTCCTAAAATAAAGGAGAACCAGAACAAGAAACAAATCTGAAAATGATACATTTTCACTCATCTCATTGTCGTGGAACTACCGACCAGTCCTCTGCCGCCATATGCAAACGTACTCACTCACGTCATTCGCCCACCGTGATATTCATTTCTGTGTGAATTTCAGTCCTATTTATACCCCAACTGAATCGTCGTCTCTTTTCATATGGTCAGAATTCGAAGGCCAATAACTTTGCTGAGGAAAAACTATACTTGTAGTTTTGTGTAGAAATGGCTGCTGAAGCTCCCGTTATTCCTCTTTTAACACCTTACAAGATGGGCAATTTCTGTCTATCGCATAGGTATTAACGCTTCCTACTCATTCCTTCCATTTTTCTGCCGTTAGCTTATGTGGATCAAGTGTTTGTTAGAAATCCCAGATGAACAGTGCACGGGTCATGATGAAAATCTTACCTTGAAGTCACAAATTTTGGAATTTGTTCTGCAACTTTAAAAGAACAATTTTCTTCATGCCCATATATATGCTATTGCGCACTATGAAAAATCACTTGCATACATGATTAGTGCAGTGTACCGGAATAGGGATATCTCTTGCGTTGCATTTAGTGCATGCGCACTTAATGGCTGACCAGAATCGGAACTGGGCTCACTGGTCAATATATAGCTTAGGAGAATTGCCCCTGTGATTGGTCGTATCGGATTAATTTAACTATTAGTTGAACATTCAGTGGTTTTTTATTTGAAATTTCATTGTCTTTTGCTATCCAGAGTTGTTTTGGCTCCACTGACTAGACAGAGATCTTATAATAATGTTCCTCAGCCCCATGCTATCTTATATTACTCTCAGCGAACTTCCAAAGGGGGTCTTCTGATAGCTGAAGCTACTGGTGTTTCTGACACTGCTCAAGGGTAATTTGTGCCCTTCATAATTCGTTATCATAATTTTATGCCTGTTTGCTAGGAAGTTCACAAATTTTTTTCACCCTTTCAATGTAAAGGTATCCTCAAACACCAGGTATTTGGACAAAAGAGCAAGTGGAAGCATGGAAACCCATTGTGGATGCTGTTCACGCTAAAGGTGGAATATTCTTTTGTCAGATTTGGCACGTTGGAAGGGTTTCAAATTCAGGTATTTGCTTGCTAAATTTATCTGCTGCTCTGGGAAAAGTAGCTACAAAATTATCTGTCTTTTGAATTGAATGTCTTATAGAGAATTTCAGAATGTTTCAGTGTATTATGGCTGAGAATGGCCTAAAATATGTTATATGTCAATTAGTTCAACACACCCGTTGGGAGTGGTTATATTGTAAGCCTTCTATTGTCACCTTCTCTACTCCTACCTGTTGTTTAAGTCTATGGGTTTTCACCATAACAAGTATGGTTTTCAGTTTTTACTCTAGATCGGTTTCCAGAATGCATAATTATAAATGCGCCATTACTGCAAGAATTTGTTAATCAAGATAAAACCTGAATGATCAAGATATTATGCATGCTCAGTGGAAAAACAGTTCAAGGAAATAATAAAAAATGGAAAAAGGTAATATCTCTAAGGATAAAACCTGAATTTGGTTGAAGTGTAATATCTCTAAGGATCTTTGCTTTTTATGCACACACATATTTTCTATGACATCAATCAAATCAGTTCTAGCAAGGTACTATCCTTCAAGAACCTGTTAACTCCTCCCAATGTGCAGAGTAAATTAATAAATAAAAAATGGAAAAAGGGGGAACATTAAAAAAAAAAAAAAAAAAAAACGTTTCTGTCGAGTTTTCTATTGCAGTGAAAAGCTTTATGATAGTACTCCCTCTATGAAGGAAAGAATGCTTCATAAACAATTAAGTTGCATCTCTTTATGGAAATTGAAAATGATGCTGTATATGTGGTTTCTTCCTCCAACATGTTGAAATATGAATGATTCATGGGTGATACCCATAGGCAGGAAATACATTAGGCTCTCTAATTTGCACCTCCATTCTGCTACGATATTTCTATTCTTTCCCCATCTTCATTGTCCTACGACTTGAATAAATGTGCTATCTGATGTTTGTAGATCCAGTATCTCTCCATCTTATATAGTTTTCAAACAGATTATCAACCAAATGGGCAGGCCCCAATATCTTGTACAGATAAGGGACTTGCTCCGCAAATTCGGGCTAATGGAATTGATGTAGCACAATTTACACCACCAAGGAGGCTGAGGACAGATGAAATTCCTCAAATTGTCAATGACTTCAGACTCGCTGCAAGGAATGCTATGGAAGCTGGTACTTCCACTCACTTTAGTGTGATAAGTCACAAGCATAATCCATATAAGTATTTGGTAGAATGGCAAGTTACTTCAAATAACTTTCTTAATACTGGATCGCTCCTTAGACCAATGAAGGCATAGATTTGTGGTTTTATTGATTTGACCATAGTTGAATTAGTTATAATTAATTTCGTATTTTTAATTTTATATGTACAGATATTATATTAAAAAGTTAAAAAAATTATTTTCTTAACGTTTACTAGTTCTTGACCAACTTTTATCAATTTTGACTAGTTTGTGACTTGTTTTATGTTTTTGTTGCAATTTTCAACTAGACTGGTGTTGGAAGCATTTTAGACCAAATCAGGATCTTGATTGCCAATTGACATATGAACTATTCCAATATTATTCCCAATTTGGTTTTACAAATTATTCAATTTCTTCTTTTAATGCATTCCTTCAAGTTATAAATAGCAGGATTACATATCACTATGGTCCTTCTAGTGTCACTAGAGGTTCAATTTGGTCCCTCTAATTGAGAAGCAGTTGATGTTGCATTCCTATTTGTTGCAGCTGAGAAGCAAAACAGGGGAGGAAGATAAAAAAGGAAGAAACTTTAGAGAGATCAATTTTACCCACATACCACCTTTTTACGTCTACATCCAATATTTAATGTCAAACCTAAGAATTTATTAACACATGCCAAATCTAACATTTTTCAGAAGTGATGTAATGGTTATGGTAGTATGGGTATGAAATTTTTATCTATATGGATGCAACAAGTTTAAGAAGATAATGCTTGTCCAATTGTAGGTTTTGATGGGGTTGAGATTCATGGTGCCCATGGTTACCTTCTTGACCAGTTTATGAAAGATCAGGTTAATGATCGAACAGATGAATATGGCGGATCACTAGAGAACCGTTGTCGATTTCCCTTGGAGGTCGTTAAAGCTGTGTCAGATGAGATAGGACCTGAGCGAGTTGGAATTAGATTATCACCTTTTGCGAATTATTCTGAATGTGTAGACTCCAATCCTGAAGAACTTGGCCTATACATGGCAAATGCTCTGAACAAATATGGTATTCTGTATTGCCACATGGTAGAGCCGAGGATGAAGACTGTTGGAGAAAAGGTTGAGAGCCCTCATAGTCTTGTGCCAATGAGAAAGGCCTTCAATGGCACGTTCATCGTTGCTGGGGCTATGACCGCAAAGAGGGCAACAATGCAGTGGCTGAGAACCGGGCAGATCTTGTCGCATATGGTCGCTGGTTCTTGTCCAATCCTGATTTGCCCAAGAGATTTGAGCTTGATGCTCCTCTCAACAAGTACAACAGAGACACATTTTATATTCCTGATCCAGTTGTTGGATATACAGACTATCCATTTCTAGATGGAAGTTTTCAAGTCTGATTGCTGAAGGGTGTGTTTTTGATCCCTGCTCTTCTTTACTGCTTTGTACTTGAACATTCCAATTTCAATAGTAACCTTCGTTTGTCAACAAGATTCATTAGGCAACTGTTATGTACTTGTTTGTGTCCTGCTATTTCTGTGGTTTATAGCGCTATTTCTGTGGTTTATAGCCGCCAATGGATAACAAAATTTTTGTAACTGGTGATGGATGCTTAAAGATTCCATAATTTGGCTTCCACTTTTAGCTGTGGCTTTTTGCCCATGCAAGTTGTTGTCTCTCTACCATACTAAATTAAATTATCATCGTTTGTTATTAGACATTTACTCTACATTTTAGCAAATTATGATTCGGACAGTGTATCTACTTCACCATTTTTTTAAATAAACAATGAAATAGCAAATTGAGCTGAAAAATCAGTGGTTAATATTTTTTGTCATGAATCATGGGTTTGAAGCCTGACTGAGATATACATATCTTCTCCTCCTCCTCCTCCCTTTTTTTTTTTTTTTCCTTTTGGATTTCTTTTTTGCTTGCACATATGCATGAGAAGACTAAATTAAGCATTGAAATTAAACATTACGGAAATTCACAGGAACAATTTGGATCCATTACTCTTAATTTTAGATGATATGGTCTGTATGCCGGAATATGGCTAAAAGATGCTTTGACTTCAATGATATTGACAAGTAAGATGATCCACAAATTTGGTTTTTTTGGTCTGAAATTTTTTGTTTACCATGAGAAAGATTATCGACAAAAGGGAAGACACACAAAATGGTTTAAATGCCTCTCATTTTTCGTTTCTAGATCATTGAGGGCAGAAAAGTAATTGCATCTTCCCCCAATAAGATCCTTTAAGACTTCTAACTTATTTGCAACTTAACTAGGATCTTTTATCAGTTACTTTTTTTTGGATCTTATTACAATGTCTCCTTAAACTTTTAAAACAGGTAATTAAAGTTAGGTCACACTCTTGATTTCTTAAAATTTTTTTTTTATATAATGTTAATTGTTATGAAATTAACCGACAACGAAATTATATTAGGAAAGAGATATCAACAAGAAAATAAGAGAATGATATTGTATTTCTTTTGCTTCACTTCCATCCCAATACAATAGCATGCCCTATTTATAGGCATAGTCTGACACGTAAGTTACATTTGTACTTAAATAAATAGTGAATAATAAACCACATGAATGTGAGTGGGGGTGAGTTACAAGATTAAAGGCATAATGGAGAAGTAATGGAGTAGTGGAAGATTAATGTCTAGTGGAAATAGTGGGAGTTGATGAAGTTGAATAGGAAAAGGAGATGGACGTTCACATGTTATAATATTCATAACATTAATATTATTAATTTTTTCACATTGTTAATGATATTTCAAATATTTAGTTGTTACTATCATTTTAAAATTAAATTTTATATAATGGTTTGATTTATTGATTTTGGACAATAATTTTTTTAATTAAATTTTAAAAAGTTGTATTAATTTGGACTTTAATAATGATTTGATTTATATTATATGTGTTGATATTTTAAAACTATATATATATTTGATAAAAGAGTATTTTTATACTTATACAACTTGTTATTCTATAATTTGAATTAGAAATTTAAGAGTTTCAATAATAATGTATCTTAAACTAAAGTAAAATAATAATCATATTGCAAAATTTAAAAGTGAAATTTTTATGAAAAAAAACTGGATATTTTTATTACTATAAAAGAGCATACTTGTAAAAAAACGTAATTGATGATAATCATAACAAAGTTTTAAAAATTTGATAATATTATTTGTCTATTGTATATTTGTACTGTTGATGAAAATTTTGGATGCAGTCTTGTTGATGGATGTTTAAATATAATGATGTTTTGTGTTTGTAAGTTATTTTATTCATTTATGCCTTTTAGTAGTAATTTCATTGCTTTATTTTCATTTTTTTTATAAAACATGTAAAAAATATCAAAAATTGCTTTTTTTTTTTAATGGGCTGAAAGTCCCTGCAGGCTGACCCTGAGCCTATCAGCTTAAGAGCCAGGCCTAATAAAATGGGATATTCCTAAAATTTCGGCTCTACAGGACTTGTTCATATTCCCAATACTAATGATTCTGGTGGTATTAGTACTAAGATTTCTATCTATATGCTTGAGCTTGAAAATGTAACTTGATGCAACAAGTTTAAGAAGATAATGCTCATCCAATTGTAGGTTTTGATGGGGTTGAGACTCCTTGGATACCTTCTTGACTAGTTTATGAAAGATCAGGTTAATGATCGAACAGATGAATTGACGGATCATTAGAGAACTGGTATCGATTTCTTTTGGAAATTGTCGAAGTTGTCTTAAATAAGATAGGGCCTGAGCGAGTTGGAATTAGATTATCACCTTTTGTCAATTATTGTGAATGTGGAGAGTCCAATCCTGAAGAAATCGGCCTTTACATGGCAAATACTCTGAACAAATATGGTATTCTATACTGCCATATGGTAGAGCTAAGGATGAAGACCGTAGAAGAAAGAGTTGAGAGCCCTCATAGTCTTGTGCCAATGAGAAGGGCCTTCAATGGCACATTCATTGTTGCTGGAGGCCATGACCGCGAAGACGGAAACAATGCAGTGGTTAAGAACTAGGCAGATCTTGTGGCTTATGGTCGCTGGTTTTGTCCAAGAGGTTTGAGCTTGATGCTCCTTTCAACAAGTATAACAGAGACACATTTTATATTTCTAATCTTGTAATCGGATGTACTACTACGCATTTTTAGATGGAAGTTCTTAAGCATAAAAAAAAGTAGAAAACATAAAATTTATATGAAATTATATTATTTATAAATAAAAATAGTGTGGTTGTATTTATTGTGAGGCCAAATCAATTCCTTTGTACTCTTTTGGTTCTTAATATAAGAATTATTTAACTAATTTAATTAGATTAAAAAAGTTAGGTAAGTTAGTTAATTATAAGAAATATGACTTTTTTTTTAAAACACCATAGTCATCTTTCTTAATATCCTTCTTCTCTATTCTATTTGATTATAATTGAGAGAGTATCCATACGGATAATTTAAAAAAATTAATAAATATGAGAAATAATTTTTATATTTAGGATTAAAATCAACTCAACAATTATGTTCTATATTAAGTACCGGTGGAGTACAATGCAATGCCCAATGTATAATTGAAACTTGATTACTTGAAAGCATGCGGTATGCACCGTTAAAAGCTTTAGCATCTAAAATTAAAAAAAAAAATGTTTTTAGTTTAAATTATTTAAATTAATAAAAATATATAATATTGATGCAAATAAAAATAATAATACTTGAAATCAGATATAAATCTTTAACATTATACTACTTTCTATCTTTAATATAGAAGCTAGTTGAGAGATTGGTTTAGTCATAAATATAATACTTTAATTCACTTTATCTTTTATATTTTTCTAAAATATTTTTATTGATTTTAAGAGGTTTTCATCAAAAAATAATTCTAATCATCTAATGTACATGATTGAAAAGATAGTTTAGCTAAATTGATACACATTTATGACCAATAATCAGTTTAACTAAATTTTTTAATATCTTTAAATTAGTTATCTAACTACTATATTAAGAACCGGATGTAGTACATAATTTTTTTGATTCGGCTCCATTATATTAGGGTCTAAAAATTAATTTTTCATATAATCGCAAAAAAATGAATGTTATGATCAAGTTAAATTTATATTTCATTCTCCATTAGTAAAAAATGTCACAAAAACATTTTTCACTCAGATAAAAAAAATTATTACTTAAATAATCTAAAGTTTTGTAGAATTAATATAATATTCCTAAAATAAAGGAGAACCATTCGATTTATAATGAGGGTATCAAACCAGAAACAAGATCCAAGTCTGCAAACAACACATTTTCACTCATCTTGTTGTCGTGGAACTGCCGACCGGGCCTCTGCCGTATGAAAACGTACTCACTCACGTGTCACGTCATCCGCCAGTCCTGATACTCATTTTTCTGTTTGAATTTCAGGCCCGTTTGAAATTATTTTAGGAAAATTTTTAAATAAAAACTCTTAATATATAAAATTGTGATTCGGAATTTTAAATTTGGTAAATAATAAATAAAGACCCGATCTCACTTTTGTAAATATAAAATCATGGTGAAATGTCTAAAATATCTCTTATCCAAATGACAAATCGGCTATGAAAAATGATAAATTCACTTAAGCAAATGACAATTTCAGTAAACTAAATCACAATTTAGCTGAGAGTATGTTAAATGACAAGTTGACTATAAGAAATGATAAATTCATTTTAGCGAGTGACAACTTCAGTAAAACAAATCACAATTTGGATTAAGGGCATTTTAGATATTTCACCTGCATTTTATATTTACAAAAGTAAAACCCAGTTCTTATTTGTTATTTTTTAAATTTAGAGTCTCAAATTACAATTTTATATTTTGAGGGTTTTGTTTACAATTTTTCCAATATTTTATAAGTAGTCTTTAGAATTTATAAGTATTTTTTATCGTTATCCCAAACATCCTTTATCTGTTCTATCCATACGCAGTTGAATCGTAGTCTATTTTCATATCGTCAGAATTAGAAGGCCAATAACTTTGCTGAGAAAAAACGATACTTGTAGTTTTGTGTAGAAATGGCTGCTGAAGTTCCCCTTATTCCTCTTTTAACACCTTACAAGATGGGCAATTTCAGTCTATCACATAGGTATTTATACTTCCTACTAATTCCTTTCATTTTTCTACTATAAAATGTGGATCAAGTGTTTGTCAGAAATCCTAGATGAACAGTAGCACGGGTCATGATGTAAATCTTACTTTGAAGTCACAAATTTTGTAATTTGTTCTGCAAATTTACAAGAGATAATTTTCCTCATGTCCGAATATTCTATTGCGCATGAAAAATCACTTGCATATATGATTAGTGCAGTGTACTGGAATAGGGATATCTCTTACGTTGCACTTAGTGCAGACCAGAATCGGAACTGGGCTCACTGGTCAATATTTGGCTCAGGAGAATTGCCCCTGTGGTTGGTCATATCGGATTACTTTAGCTATCAGTTGAACATTCAGTGTTTTTTTATTTGAAATTTCGTTGTCTTTTGCTATCCAGAGTTGTTTTGGCTCCACTGACTAGACAGAGATCTTATAATAATGTTCCTCAGCCCCATGCTATCTTATATTACTCTCAGCGAACTTCCCAAGGGGGTCTTCTGATAGCTGAAGCTACTGGTGTTTCTGACACTGCTCAATGGTAATTTGTGCCTCCATAATCCGTTATAATAATTTTATGCCTGTTTGCGAGGAAGTTCACAAATTGTTTTTACCCTTTCAATGTAAAGGTATCCTCAAACGCCAGGGATTTGGACAAAAGAGCAAGTGGAAGCATGGAAACCCATTGTGGATGCCGTTCATGCTAAAGGTGGTATATTCTTTTGTCAGATTTGGCACGTTGGAAGGGTTTCAAATCCAGGTATTTTCTTGCTAAGTTTATCTTCTGCTCTGGGAAAAGTAGCTACGAAATTTTGTCTTTTCAATTGAATGTAGTAAAGAGAATTTCAGAATGTTCCAGTGTATTATGGCTGAGAAAGGCCTAAAGTACGCTATATGTCAATTAGATCAACACACTCGTTTGGAATGATTGTATTTATACCTCGTACTGCCTTCTTCTCTACTATCTGTTGTTCAAGTCTATGTACTTTTTTTCCCCCCCCATAACAAGTATGGTTTTTCGGTTTTCACTTGACATCGGCTTCCAGAATGCAAAATTATAAATGTGCCATTACTTCAAGAATTTGGTAATTAAGAGAAAGCCTGAATGGTCGAGATATTATGCGTGCTCAGTGACAAAACAGTTCATGGATATATTGTTGGTTGAAGTGTAATGTTTTAAAGGATCTTTGCTTTCCACACGCACACGCATTTGCTATGACATCAATGAAATCAGTTCTACCAAAGTGCTATCCTTGAAGAACCTGTTTACTCCTCCCAATGTGCAAAGTAAATTAATCAATAAGAAAAGGAAAAACGTGAAAAACTTTTCTGTCAAGTTTTCTGTTGCAGTGAAGAGCTTTATAATGGTACTCGATCGCTCTATCAAGGAAAGAATGCTTCATAAACAATTAAGCTACATCTCTTCATGGAAAATTGGAAACGATGCTATATATGTGGTTTCTTCCTCCAACATGTGAAATATGGAATGAGTCATGGGTGATATCCATAGGCAAGAAATGCATTAGGCTCTCTAATTTGCACCTCCATTCTGCTATGATATTTCTATTCTCTCTGCATCTTCAATTTTCTAGGACTTGAATAAATATGGCATCTGATGGTTGTAGCTCCAGTGCCTCTCCATCTCATACAGTTCTTGACCAGGTTATCAACCAAGTAGGCAGGCCCCAATATCTTGTACAGACAGGGGACTTGCTCCGCAAATTGGGGTTAGTGGAGTTGATGCAGCAAAATTTACACCGCCAAGGAGGCTGAGGACAGATGAAATTCCTCAAATTGTCAATGATTTCAGACTCGCTGCAAGGAATGCTATGGAAGCTGGTACCTCCACTCACTTTAATGTGACAAGTCAAAACCATAATCCATATGAGTAATTGGTAGAATGGCAAGTTACTTCAAATAACTTTCTTAATATCGGATCACTTGTTAGACCAATAAAAGCATAGATTTGTGGTTTTATTGATTTGACCATAGTTAAATTAGTTATAATTAATTTAGTATTTTTAACTTTATATGTACAGATATTATATAAAAAGGTTAAAAAAAATTATGTTTTAACGTTTACTAGTTCTTGACCAACTTTTATCAATTTTTATTAGTTTGTCACTTGTTTTATGTTTTTGTTGCAATTTTCAACTAGATTGGTGTTGGAAGCATTTTAGGCCAAAGCTGAATCTGGTTTGCCAATTCACATATGAACTATGCCAATATTGTCCCCAATTTGGTTTTACAAATTATTCAATTTCTCCTTTAAATGCATTCCTTCAAGTTATAAATAACAGGATTAAATATCACTATGGTCCTTCTAGCGTCACTAAAGGGTCAATTTGGCCCCTCTAATTGAGAAGCAGGTGATGTTGCATTCCTATTTGTTGCAGCTGAGAAGCGAAACAGGGGAGGAAGATAAGAAAGGAAGAAACTTTAGAGGGAGATCAATTTTACCCCTATACCACCTTTTTACGTCAAAATCCAATATTTAAAGTCAAACCTAACAATTTATGAACACATGCCAAATCTATCATTCTTCAGAAGTGATGTAATGGTTATAGTGGTATTGGTGCTAGATTTTTATATATATGCTTGACTATGTAATTGGATGCAACAAGTTTGAGAATATAATGCTTGTCCAATTGTAGGTTTTGATGGTGTTGTCCAATTGTAGGTTTTGATGGGGTTGAGATTCATGGTGCCCATGGTTACCTTCTTGACCAGTTTATGAAAGATCAGGTTAATGATCGAACAGATGAATATGGCGGATCACTAGAGAACCGTTGTCGATTTCCCTTGGAGGTCGTTAAAGCCTTGTCAAATGAGATAGGACCTGAACGAGTTGGAATTAGATTATCACCTTTTGCCGATTATTTTGAATGTGAAGACTCCAATCCTGAAAAACTTGGCCTATACATGGCAAGTGCTCTGAACAAATATGGTATTCTGTATTGCCACATGGTAGAGCCAAGGATGAAGACTGTTGGAGAAAATGTTGAGGGCCCTCATAGTCTCGTGCCAATGAGAAAGGCCTTCAATGGCACATTCATCGTTGCTGGAGGCTACGACCGCAAAGAGGGCAACAATGCAGTGGCTGAGAACCGGGCAGATCTTGTCGCATATGGTCGCTGGTTCTTGTCCAATCCAGATTTACCCAAGAGATTTGAGCTTGATGCTCCCCTCAACACGTACAACAGAGACACATTTTATATTCCTGATCCAGTTGTTGGATATACAGACTACCCATTTCTAGATGGAAGTTCTCAAGTCTAATTGCTGAAGGGTGTGTTTTTGATCCCTGCTATTCTTTACTGCTCTGTACTTGAACATTCCAATTTCAATAGTGACTGTTCGTATGTCAACAAAATTCATTAGGCAACTGTTATGTACTTGTTTGTGCCCTCTTATTTCTGTGGTTTATAGCCACCAATGGATAACAAAATGTCTGTAACTGCTGATGGATTCTTAAAGATTCCATAGTTTGGCTTCCACTTTTAGCTATGGAGTTTTGTCCGTACAGGTTGTTGTCTCTCTACCATGCTAATTTAATTTATTATTGTTTGCTATTAGACGTTTACTCTACATTTTAGCACATTATAATTCGGACAGTGGATCTAATTCGCCTTTTTTTATTTAAAAAAAAACAATAAAATAGCAAATTGAGCTCAAAAATCATAGGTTAACATTTTTTGTCATGAATCATGAGTTTAAAGCCTGACTGAGATACACATATCTTCTCCTCCTCCTCCTTCTTTTCCCTTTAAATTTCTTTTTTGCTTGCGCGTATGCTTAAGAAAACTAAATTAAACACTGAAATCAGATGAAATTACGAAATACTTTATGGAAATTCACAAGAATAATTGAGATCCATTGCTCTTAACCTTATAAAACTTTCTCTCATTTTAGATGATACGGTTTGTATGAACTGCGCAGTTAAGGGGAGTATGGCTGAAAGATACTTTGACTTCAATAATATTATTATTGAAGGGTAAGATGATCCACAAATTTGGTTTCTTTGGTCTGAAATCTTTTTGTTTACACAGAGAAAAGTGATTGACAAAATGTTTTTAAGTGCCTCTCTTTTTTTTTTGCCCCCTCTAGATCATTGACGGCGAAAAAGTAATTGCAGCTTTGCATCCTCCGACAATAGGAGTCTATAATTTATTTGCAACTTAACAGGGATCTTTCATCAGTTATATATTTATTTTTGGAATTTTATTACAATTTCTTCTTAAACTTTTAAAACAGGTAATTGAAGTTAGGTCACATTGTTGATTTCTTTTGAAAAAAACATTATTATTCTAAAAGTATCCGTAATCAATTTCATTCTTCTCTTAAAAATGAGTTAAGAGTAAATCAATAAAAGGCCGTGTAAACTAGTGAAAGATTTTTTTTCTGCAAATACTTTAGTACTACCTCCGGTCCTATTTATAAGAGCTCCTTGATTAATTTGAGGAGATTAAAGAAAAAAATAAAGTTAGTTATTTGTAATAAATATGTGTTGTCTTTCTTAAAATATCCTAACTAATCAAGTATATTGCCTAGAACTATTATTGTTAGAAGGACTATTTTGGGAAAAAAATTTATAAATATAAGAGACAAAATAGATTGGGGTCCTATATTTAGGACCAAAATAAAAATCAAACAAAGCCTTATATTAAGGATCGGAGATAATATATTAAAAATATCTTTTTGAAAAAATCTTGTTACAAGGATGGGAGGGAGTGGGATTTTGGGTTGTAAAAGTCTGTACACAAATGAATAGGGAAAAGAAAAGACGGGACGAAACCATGTTAGTTTTTCTGGGAAGAAATTCTTTTTAGTTTAGAAGGGCATTTGATAATTGATATTAGTTCTCTCACTGAATTTTTTTTTTTTGGAAAGACAACTGAAGATAAAAAATGAAAGCAAAAGTACAAACCAAGCTATCAAGCCCTATCCGCCTCAAAATCAAAAAAAGGAGGTGATCAAAGATGCAAAAATTAGTGTCAATCTTGTGAGAGTACTTGGCTAACTGATCAGCCAAGAAAATCATCTTTCTTTCAACATGACAAAAAATAAGACGACAGTCTCTATTTATAATTAAGATAATATCATCAACTAAATCTTTAAAAAGGTAGCCATTATCATAACCTTTAGTCGCAAAGTTGATAGCTTCTATATAGCCTGAAAGGGTTAAGGTGCGCCCAGCACCTTGAACTATTTACCCAGGTGCATCTAGTGGCCTAAAGTAATTTTGGGTGCATCTAGTGTCCTAAACTAATTAAAATGGTGCGTCCATATCCCAGGCTAACAGAAATGTTATATTTAACTGTTACTTTTCTGACTCAGCTTAAAGTTGACCCCAGATATTCTAAATGGTAGACATATGGACATTTGCTGTGTATTATTATTACTCAAAATTGAATTTATTTCCTTCCTCTTCTTCTAAATAAATTGACTTTTGAGTAAGAATAATACACATCGGGTGCCTATGTGTTTGCCATGTAGAATATCTGGGGTCAACTTTAAGCTGAGTCAGGAAAGTAACGGTTAAACATAACATTTCTGTTAGCCTGGTATATGGACGCACCATTTTAATTAGTTTAGGACACTGGATGCACCCAAAATTATTTTAGGCCATTGGACGCACCTGGGTAAATAGTTCGGGGTGCTGGATGCACCTTAACCCTAGCATGAAAATATACAAATTTTTCGAAGTCCTCTGGACCAACATAAATTCAAGCTTTGTAAAAACCCCATTAGTTCTATAGTAGCTGGTGGCACATTCATGAGTTTAGAGTATGATGGCGTGAACGGTTCTCTGAAAAGTATAAGAAGAAGAAATGGAAAAAAAAAGTGATGCATGATATCTGGGCAACACTTTTCTTTAGGCTTAGTTCGCCTCCACTTATTTCTATCTTATAAGGTGTAAGTGGATTGACCAATGAATTTTTTTCAAGATATAATGAAGACCCTTGAATATTTATGAATATGTATTGCACTTTTAAGATTTAAGTGAAGATAACAATGGCCTTTACAAGTGATAATTTGACTTTATTTCTTCGTGCACTTAAAGAAAAAGACAATGAGTTTGATCTTTGTATTTATATTGTGTTCTATACAAATGAAATGATAGTGAGGGGTTTATATAGACAATTGAATGATACTTTAAAGAGGTATCTTTTGAAATAATACTTTATTAAATAAAAAGTCACAACCATATGTTGGTTTATGAACGAACATAATTTAAATAAATAAAATGCACTCCTCATGTCCTAAATATAAAACTTCTTTTGTAGTGTAATTTACACTAGAAAAGAGTTCTTATATTTAGGACCATAGGAATACTTAATATGTAGGGTCTTTTAGTATTGTAATTTTCTACATAACCATTCATATAAATATATTAATTTATATGAAGACATAACCACTTATATAAATATATTAATTCATATGAGAACACAATCATTCAAATAAATTTATTAATTTATATGAAGACATAACCCCTCATATAAATTTATTAATTTAATTAATTTATATAAGGACATGATTTTTTAAAAACACATATCTTTATTTTAAAAATATTCCCATAGAGCAGAAGCAACTTATCCAACTGTTATTGTGATCCAAAACAAATCCACCACAGCCACTGTTCTTATTCGTCATATCAGACCCATCTACTTCCAACTTACCAAAATTATCATCAATATAATTTGCGTCATGGTGTTTTGAATGAATGTAAAAGTGTTTTTTAAAAACTTTTCCGCAAATCAAAACAAACTCCTCCACATATTTATTTCGTTATACCATAAAAATATTTTAAAACTATAGTTTTGTTTCCATCCAAATACCTTTTTAGATATCATCATATAGATAGAACATGCCAGTACAATAAAAATTGTTTTAAAAATTTTATTTAGTAAAAGAAGAAAAGGATCCAAATTTTTTTTTATATATATACTGAAAAGCAAAACAAAACAAAAGCCAAAATTATCAGTCGCTGCTATCCAATTGCATGATGCTGCCAACAGTTTCAGGTTGCAGGAGACCCAAACCAACGCCAAGTGCTAGTGCGTTCTTCGCCAAAGCATCTACGACCACGTTGTCATCCCTCGGAATATAACAGTAACAGTACTGCACTCTCCAGTCCCGTTTTAGCATTTCTTTAATCTCCATGATCAGTCGGTAGTGTTCGTGCAGATCAGACGGCTCATTTCGGATGCTAGATAGGGCCTCTTGTGAATTGCTTCGGAGTGTGATCTTTCTGAAGCCGTTATCCCATGCTCTTTTCAACCCCATAAGACAACCCCATAACTCAGCTTTGAGTTCATCTCCAGAAAGAAGCTTTAGTTGAAATTAAAGCCTTCAACTATTTCGCCATACCTGTCTCTAACAAGACCTCCGCAAGCTGCAATCTGGTTCAGCCTAGAGAAAGCCCCATCAACTTCGATGGTACTTTCATTATCGCTCGTTGGAGAAGCTTCCACATTACCAGGACTCTTATTTCCCTGAATATTCACATTGGTAAACTTCTTTTGAGCATTCATCATGCTGCCCAGAGTTGCAGTGGCTCGAGCATGTGTACTATTCACACTAGGTGCGGCCTTCGTGTTTACCCATTCGTTCCGATCTCATCAAAGAAGCCAACACATAATAACAAAGAGGCCATTCCAGTAACAATCCTGCTGGCTTACTATGCATGACATATTGAGGTGGACCCACTCAATCATATTCCAATCGAAAAATCTGTTACGGAACGACACTTAATGAGCGATGCCCACATCTTCTTTATCTCTTCACAATCCCTCAGAGCGTGAATAGCATCTTCACAGGACTGTTTACATCTATCACACAAACTAGTGGAGTGAAGATTCATGCGATGCTTTCTTTGATTTGTAATGAGACGCTCATGCAACAATGTCCACGTGAAAGTCTTGCATCGTCGTGGGATCTTAAGCTTCCACACTTCCATCCATCGCACCCCATTACTTACCGGGGCCTGCTGTAAAGAGCGGTAAGCTAAGAGAACTGAAAATAACCCACTCGTCTCCCATTTCCATCTTGCTCGACCTCGCCGTTACTATCATGGACCTGTTGTATGCCATTGGTCACTTCCTTCCAGTTCCGTTTAATGCCATTCCATGCATTAGAACCCGGCTTGTTTGGGGTAATTTTTGGCATTAAGGCATTGCCACAGCCATATTTCCCACGAATGACCCGAGCCCACAAGGAATGCCGGTCATTCACGAGCCCCTAACCAAGTTTCATCATAAAGGCACGGCTTTGTTGTTTCATTTGCCTCAAACCAAGGCTACCAAATTGACTTAACACAAATTTATTAGACCCAGATGCGCATATGGGCCGATCAAGAAAATAATGACGGACCCTGAAATTTCAAATCGACTGCCCACACAGACACACAATTAAAAAAAAAAAAAAAAACAAAGGATCTATATAGAAGCGATGGGTAGAAGCAACTGAGAACGACCTTACTTGAAGAGGATCTGTGCTATAGGTTCGTACCTCTCGTCTTGGAGCAGGAGACAATACCTAATTATGGAATTAATTTTAATCTTAAATATAAGACATATTTTTTATATCTATCAATTTTTTTTTTAAAACACCTCTGTTGATATTTCCTCGACCATAATCAATTATGAGCGGGAGGGAGAATATAATGAAGATGATTAAAATATTCATCATGGTTAACTAACTTACATAATTTTTTTAATTTAATCAAATTAGTTAAATAGATCTTATATTCAGAATTGGAGGATTATATGAATTGGCAAATGATGCATTTCTCTCGACCAACCACAGTGTACTCAAATGAATCCGCAGTGGCAAGACATCAAGCTTCTAGTTTCCACTTACTTAAAAATAGATGTTTTCATTTCGCAATTCACATTCATCTTTCTTGTATCATTTTCTTCATATGCATAATATCTTCTTATTAGAGACAATTCTGTTCCAGACACTATTCTTTCTTGTATCATTTTACCAATTCCTACATTGACTCTATCTTTTTTTGCCTTTTCTTTAAAACAATAACTATTTTTATAAATGCTTAGATTTTAATATTTTATCATATATCTAATTCTTTAAATGTTTAAATTTTAAAATATAAAAATAATTTTATTAAAGAATTAAAATTTAGAACATGCTTTGTCAGGGTTTATTTGTAGGTAATTTGTTAAGTCAAACATTAGTTTTTGTTACATGTGACAATGTTAAAGGGTTAAAAATTACATTTTTTAAATTTAAGGGGACGAAACTAAAATTTGAGATAAACAAGACCAAATATACAACTTTCGATTCTTACTACTATTTTCGGTCTTTAATATATAAGTTAGTTGATTAAGAAATTTTGTTAAATTAGTTATTTATAATAAATAGATATTATCTTTCCTAAAATACTTTTACTAATCATGTATATTAGCTAAAACTACTATTTGATGAAACATTTAAAATGTGCAACTACTAAAAGGATTATTTTGAAAAAATAATATAAAGTTTAGGCACAAAGAATCTAATGCAACACAACTACTTTATAATAAAAGAATCAAGGAAAAATTAATTATTTGATGCTTATATTTTTACTGAGTTTGTAACTCATTCCTTGCAATTTGACTTAATGCCGTAATTCTTCCTATCTAAATACTACCTTCGGTTTTTAATATAAAAGCTTGATAATTAATTTGGAGAAATTAAGAAAAATAGTTAAATTGGTTATTTGTCAAAATATGTATTAGTCTCCCTAAACTATCCTTTTCAATCATATAACTTGAATTATTAGAACTATCCCTTAGTGGGAACCCCCTATAATCAATGGGGATATTTTGGAAAAAGATGGAAGACAAAATGGATTGCCATTTTATATTTAGGACTAACTCAAACCCTCTAATTAGCTCTTATATTGAGGATCGGAGGTAGTATATCTATGGCCCAATTGCTTCCACTTCATACGCATTTTTCACACTACGCCCTCTACAAATTTTCTCATGTCATGCCAATACCAAAATACCTGAAATATTCACCCCCAGTTTCTTTCAACTTTAAATAATCCCCCATGCGGCAGCCTCGGCATTGGCTTTGGGGCCGGCGGTGGCATTATGAACAAGTGAATCGGATATAAAGAGGGAATGATATGTTGATTATGAATATGGAGTAATGAAAAGAAAAAGATAAGAAGTGGTTATGGCTAGTAACGTAGCTGCAGAGATAGTTGGACTGAATTATAATGAGTGATCTTATAATTAAGTTTCGATTTCGGGAAATGTATTTGATGATGATACTCTTGTTAGAAATTTACGTGCTTTAATTATCTTGTCCATGCTTTAGGAGAGTATCTTAATGGGGTCTCTATATATATAAAATTATCCTTAGCCGACAATGACTCTATGGCTTCTCTTTCATGTCTGACGAATTAAGCGGTTAGTGGCATCTTCTTCACCTTGTTCCCAATAGTCATCACCATGTGTGGGCAACCCTAGATTCATTGCTATAGACATTTTTTGGTGGTGCAGAGGACGAAGAAGTTGGAGTGAGAGGAGTAAGCTGGAGTGCAGAAAAGGTGGAAAGATGATGGCATGGAATCATTTTCATTTCACGTGGTATTAATAAGGTTTGAGTTACAAGTTCTGTGAACCTATAAAGATTGATTTGTGGCGAGTTATACTATAAGAACTTACTCCCTCAGGTTTAAAATATAAGACCTATTTTGTAGTGTAATTTTCACTACAAAATGGGACCTATTTTGTAGTGTAATTTTTACTACAAAATGGGTCTTATATTTAGGACTGGAGGAGTATTAGTAATAAACTTGGCAAGTTATGAAGATTAAATAGTCAAAGAATTAAATTAATAATAAAAATTTGATGTATACATAAAAATCAACACAATTTTTTTTCTCAAAAAATTGCATTATAGATTAGAATATAAATAATATTAACCATATCAAAAGAAAAGTGCCATAATTAATAACATAGCACAATAAATTAGACGAACAGAGACTTAAATATATAAAATACTAAGACTTTCAAAACTGTAAAGAATCCAAATATAAACTGTTAACTACTGTAAAATATACAATGTAACAAGCCAGCAATAATTAATAATAATGCAACTCATCACTGCCATTAATTAAACTAAATGATCAATACAATACATTAAAGCCATCACATTGAGAATGATACCCCGTCTAAGCAAGACAAGCGTATGTTTAGAATTCATTTGTATTGATTTTTTCCAAAAAAAGTTTTGACAGCGCATGATATCACTCACTGCAATTACGTTACTCATTGCTTGCAGATTTAATAAGAATATAACTTTGGGAATACCCAACAGTGTTGTGAAATTGAATCCCCAGTTGTCTACACATTTGACGCTGAACTTCGCACCATATAAAAATGAGCAATAACATGTGACGATGGATAATGATACGCAAAATATCGTCAAAAAAATTATCATGAGGCAATCTCTCCTTGTCTCTGATCTTGCTTCATCTGTCCAAAATATTTGAGTGTTAAAACATAATAGTCACTAATCAAATATTAAAACTAAAAGGAAAATAAAAGAAGAGATAGTGAAGTACCACTACACGATAGTTTCAGATCTTCCATTTTCATACCCATACATGTTGCACGATAGAGAGAAATATCTTCAAAGATGTCACAGGATGTTTTCATGAATTTGAATGGAAGACAAAAAGGCCACAATATTATTGTGAAGAACAACAAAATTATTGTGAAAACTGCACTTTTGAGTTCGAACTCACTCTCTTCTACTCCGTCGTCTATCAAAAATATATATAACCAATTATCATGAGGGAGATAAATAATTATAAACTCACTCTCTTCTACTCCATCATCGATTAAAAATATATATGACCAATTATCATGAGGGAGATAAATAATTATAAGTGTTGGAATCAATTTTGAAGGGAAAAAGAGAAACGCCCATACCTAAGCAACGAGGGATCTGGGTATTAGTTAACCCTTCCATGAATATCTCCTCCTGATTTTCTCTTTTGATTGTTCTACGGGTATATATAGGAGTCATAGATGAAATCTGATGAGAAAAAGGTAATTTTAATGAAAATTTAGTTATCAGATTAAATAACAAATCCCTAATATTTGGAGACCAACTTTTTCAAATTGAATTTAAATTCTTAATTCATAATGACTATAATGTCGATAAAGAGTTGTAGGCTTCATATAGTAATCAAGAGATACATCCAATATATAATATATAATTAACCAAGTGGATTTTAAATTATTAATGATATTAATAAATTACTGATTTCTAGCCAATGCTATTTCTCAATATTATTTTAAATAACTGGTTCTCCTTCTTCGGTGGGCTGGATATAATTTTCAATTTTTGTAAAAATGATTGCAATTTAAATTATACAGTATTATAAAATATTTCATTTATTTTATTTATTCTTGATTTAATAACTTATGAAATTTTAATTTTTGATTAACTTTTGTTAATAATAGAAATTTTTTTTAAAAAAAATCCCCATCTCTTTCCCTGGAAATTCCGATTCAATAGTAAAGCAACGCTAAGCAGCGTATGACTTGTTCCTGGGAGACGAAATCTAGTAATTCTAGTTTTTTGTTAACACCCAACACGTATTATATATAGTTTGACTTTGTTCTGTTAGTCTTGGATTCGAAAAATGTGGCCTAAACAACGCAAAATTAATCAATGCAATCTACAACTATCATCATTATGAATTTTCTGTTCAATTTTAAAAAGTCAACCTCAGAAAATCATGGATTTGCTAATTAATTGGGTAAGTACGTAATATTTTGATTTAAAATACCTTTATCTTTTTATATTTAATCTATGTTCCTCCCTACACTATGGCTATACCCTATATATATACCCCCCCCCCCCAGAAGAATCAAAATATAGAAAACAAAGAAGAATATATACATATGCCTTAGATCTATGCGTGGAAGATCTAACTAATGACCAGCTCCATCATCCTTCAAGTGTGTGCTTATCAATGGCAGATCTAACCAATAATCAAGTACATCCTCATTCCTCAGGTACGTGCATATCTCTTCTTTCATGAAAATTAATTTCAACGTTTAATTATTTTTCTCATTCATAATACTTAAGCTACATTTTTTATAGATGAAGCACAGATGACTTTGAACTAAAAAAGGTTCATTTTTCCCAGAGCATTTTATGGCTTTCAATAATAATTTTATGGCCATTTCGTGCGGCATTTGGATCTTTCACAATATGCCATCATAGGCTGGAAGATGTTTTACTTATGCGTGAGTATTGGATAATGAAGGATCTAAATCCAACCCAGAACTGTACTTAACTATCTCTTCTTTCTTTTTCCTTTTAGTTTCAATATTTAATTAGTGACTATCTATATTTTAAAATAAAATATTTTGGACAGATAAAGCAAGATCATTGGCAAGGAGAAGCTGTTCGATGATGACTTTGTGGACTTTTTGGTTATTATTAGCATTTGTCACAACGGCTCACGTACAGTTTGATAGATTTTGTAGTGCGCATCATCAAATATACAAAGGATTAGAGATTTAATGTCACAGCCCTTTTGGGTATTCTCAAAATTATTTTCTCAATCTTTTTGATTGAAACGAGTGTCATTACTGTATTGAATAGTATAAATTAAAACCGTGTCTTATATTAGGAAATAAATCAATGCCAATCGGTTCTGAAAGGGTTTTCTCCTCGCTCCCTTAGACAAGGCATCATTCTCAACTCCTCTCTTAGGCGAGGTACATTCTCAATGTGATCGCTTTAATGTATGCTGTTGAACATTTAATTTGATTGTAGAGTTCAGATTTTGTGTATTTTATGTTAATTAATTATTTATACTTGACTATATATATATGGTGTTTAGATGTTTTATATATAGACATGAGTGAATAGATTGGTTAGCTATTAATCTCGACTCTTATTTTGTGTTGAAGCAACTTACAAATCACACGTCGAAACAAGTGAAATAATATTAGGAAGATTCTTTCAAAAGCCAACCGAATAATCCAAATCTCAATATGAGTCGCTCAACCTATGAAATCCCTAATCGAGTCTCTATTTGTCTGATTGATTATATTCGTTAGTAAAATTACCATATATTTTTTAAGTAATGACATCTCTACTTAGATGTCCAATATTTTGACCTATGACAAACCTATGTCATTTTGGTTCTTTATGATAATAAACTTATATATATATACACACACATATATCAATGAAGATGAAGATATTGAATCTGTCATTGAAGAACAAATGCTCAGGATGAAAAAACATAATATGTTCTTCCTTTCTCTGAAGACGAAGAAACTGATTTTGAATCTTCATCCTACGAAGATGATGATCCTCAAGGGTATTTATACTCCCTTGAACAACCCTTATATCCTCCTTTCCTTGGTTTCTTGTCTTCTCAACTAGAACACAACAAAGTTATCCTTAAGCCAAATGTCAAAATCCATATCATTTCAGGAAAATATGGCAAACCAATTCCTATTATTGGTTTCATAGATACTAGAGCTTGCAGAACTATCATGAGTCCTGATATTCTTCCTTCTGAAGCATGGATTCCTTGTGATCAATATTTCCTCACTGCTGATTCAAATACATTCAAGATTGAATGGATTACTTGAAGGAAATTGGTATTCAATTCTTTTCAGGATGCGTTCTATGGATGAAAGTTCTTGGTAGTGAACTCCCCGGGAAATATATTCTTATTGGATTTGATGCTTATTATCATACTAAGAATCTTCTGGTATTGTCTAGAGGAATTAGATATAAAAATTTCTTTAGTGCATATACTAGAATTCCTAGTTTGTTTGAAATGCAACAAGCACCACTAGGATATGAAAGCATTCGAGATCATCTTCTTAAGTTCTGTGCTGACAGTCATCAACAATTCTCTCATCCATTTTCATTATGGGAAGATCAAGAGTTTTTCATAAAACTCCCCTTTAAGAAGAATAAAGATATCAATCCCACAAAATCTTCTCATCTAGGAATGAATCCAGAAGATCTCAAGCTTGTTAAAGAAGAATGTTTTGTATTACTCAAACAAGGCCTTATTGAACCAATAAAATCTGATTGGGCTTGCCAACCTTTCTATGTTGAAAAAAGATAAGAAATCAAAAGAGAGAAGAAAAGATTGGTTATTGATTACAAACCCCTCAATATTTTTCTCCAAGATGACAAATTTCATCTACCAAAGCCCAATTCACTTATAGTCCATCTTAGAGATGCTAAGATCTTTTCTAAGTATGATTTTAAAGTAGGGTTTTGGCACTAGGGTATCCACCCAGAAGATCACCCTAAAACTGCTTTTTGTATTCCAAATGTCCAATATCAGTGGACTGTTATGCCATTTGGGCTCAAGGTTGCCCCATTATTGTTCCAAAAGGCTATGACCAGAATCTTTGAACCCATGCTTGATACCCTTCTCATTTATTTGCTTTTCTCAAAAGATAAAAATTCCTATAAACTTTTATTGACCCAAGTTGGGAAAATAATTGAAAAATATGGGATTATTTGGTTTGCGAAAAAAGGAGAAATAGGTGTCAGAAGCATAGAATTCCTTGGAATGAATTTTGAAAATGGTCAGTATTATCCTGGACCACATATTACAGAAGAATTGCTCAAGTTTCCAGATGAAAATCTCATAGCCAAGCAAATTCATCAATTCTTGGGGATTGTTAATTATTTTAGTGATTTTATCCGTCATGTGTCTAATCACACCAACTAGCTATCTGTACTTCTGAAAAAGAATCCTCCTGTATGGGAGATAGACCAGACCTCAGATGTCTAAATTCTCAAAAGAATTGTACATTATCCACCTCCTTTAAAGATTCCTAACAAAGGATTACGAATCCTTTAGACTCATGCTAGTGATGACTTTTCGAGAGCTGTCTTAATTGAAGAAATAAATAGAAAGAGATTCTACTATGGACATGCAAGCGGACAATTCAAAGAGTCAAAAAGCATTATCATGTTACCTGCAAGGAGGTCCTTGCAGTCAAAAGAGGAATTGAGAAATTCAGCTTTCATCTCAGTCTTTATCAATTCATAGTAGAAATGGACAATATGGCTTTTCCTAGAATGCTTAATCTTAAGGGAAAGATCTTGCTAGATAGCCAGTTACTTTGATGGAAGTACTGGTTTTCCCGCTATAAATTCATTGTCCATCACCTCAAAGGTTACTAGAACATCATCGCAGATTTTCTCTTAAGGCCTCAGAAAGCTTCTCAGCCTCCAAAGCTCTTATCACTCTCCACACACCAATCCCTTTTCATCCTAACCATCTCTGAACCAAAAATGCCTCATAGAATGAGAGCTACCATTTCTCCTGGATCCCCATCCTGAAACTCCAACAGATATCCAAAACCTCGCCAGAAGCACTATGTTCTATTGGCTCCACCTTCTTCTCATAAACACTAGAATCTACCCATATCCTCAGCATTTTGATGCTAACGCTCCATACATCACTGTTCCTATCATCAAAGGACTCATTTTGGAAGAAATTCTATAGTATGTTTGGTCCATCTTAGCCAATTACACTTGTGCTATAGCCTTCTCAGCCGTATCCATATATGACCATTGAATGACTCAAGAAACTAAAATTCTCCTCTTATCACCCTCTTTGAGATGATTGCTCCTCTTCCCTACTGGAGAGGAAAACTTTAGAAAATCCTTGATAATCACAATGTTTGGCATGCACCATCCTCTAAACAAAAGAAATTTTTCTGTTTGTATACTTTTTTCAGACGTTATGATAGAGATGCTGACAGAGGATTTTACATAGACAACTATCTGATTCTCCAGATCACTACTCCCTCATGGCCATGAAATGCAAGGTTATTAATGGATAAAAATGAAAAGACATTAATTGAGCTTAATGAACCAAACACAGGAGATGACATTTCATGTGTTTCTCTTGGACCTTTCCCTCCAAGTTCTCCTACTTCACCACAGGCAAGCAACTCAACCCTTAAAGAAGTCCAGAGAAATTTTATCATGAATGTCGTCAGACCTTTACTAAATAGGTCACAAGTTCTAAACCAAGAAGACTCATAGATCCAGCTCACTCATCTTGAAGGACTCCATTTTCCTCAGCTAAGTCTTCAGCCACAACTTCTATTCCTTGGAGGAGAATCCCAAGATCCTAACCAAATTGATGACAATAAGACCCTGCTCGTAGAACTTGAAGAATTCTACTGCACAAGAAGACACTATGACTTGGATGACCCTGACCCAGAAAGTGTCATGAACCTGTCTCCTCGCCATGAACCTATTTGTAAAAGTCTATGGTAGACAAGATCATCAATGAGATAAGAGGGACCTACCAGGAATCTCCTTTATGTCTTTCAGAAGATAAGCAAGACGTGAGGAATCTACTTTATGTTATTATCTACTTTTACTTTATTAAAGTAGTTTGTCTTGTTATGGTTTTTTTTCTTGTAATAATTAAAGTAGTTGTAATTATTAAAGGCATCTTTGCCTTTATGTCACGTCATCATAATAGTGTCTACTATAGGGTTACTGTTAGGATTTGTCATGTTATGGCCCAGAGCCTCTATATAAATCCCACTCTGCCATCAATTAGAGGCAGAAGTAGTTGTAACAACTTCTTTGTATAATACTAGTGTGCTTTCCTCATGAGTTCTTTCTAAATTTCTCTCTTCTTCTAAAAGCCTTATAATATTTTTCTTCTGTCACTAGAGATTCTGAGTATGATTTACACTTGGCTTTTTAAGAGAATCCTGTGCGTCAGAAATAGAATCTGATCACAATCTATTAAGGAGTGTTTAGTGACAATCTTTTCAGTTACATTAGGTCTGGTAATTCAAAGTTGAGAGTCCTAACGTGGCTTATTGATGAGTTGAGAATGAGTGGCCTTACTTGGACTAAAGCTTTGGATATCAAACTATATTGGCTTGGTTTGTTTTAGTTAACACCCCTAGAGTGGTATTAGAACTAGCACCATTCTGACAGAAGTGAGATATTATTTGTGAAGGTGAGTAAGAAGATATCACCACATTATGAGTGAAACCTGAACCAGCCTTGAATGTGTTCGACTTTCTTCCTCCTTTACCCCTCAATGACTTCCCTCCTCTGTTCATAGAACTCTTTCTAGAAAAATAGAAAATCTTGTTGAGATAAATCATCTTCCTGATGATGCTAGAATTTAGGAAATGGATCTACCTCTTCTTAGCTCTTATAGATTTTATCACTGTACCAACTGTGACTCTAGAAATGTTAGAAGTCTAATCTTTACATGAAGACCCCATGTGAAAGAAATTGTTTAATCTATCAGTCTAGAAAACTGTGGTTTTCCTGCCTCCTCTTCTGGACAGTATGTTACTATTAACATAGCCCAACCTTTAATTGATGAATGGAGGGCTCAGGGTTATACTCATTTTCATGTTGGTGCTATACGTCTTATTCTTATGCTCCATGGGAGAAAAAGAATTCCAGCCATTGCTAAAGTTGCTCTAGTTGATATTACCTACACTTCTTATAGTAATGCTCTAATTTGTACTATCTTGACCACTTTTAACAATGGTAGTGTCATTCTTACCATGGCTCTAGATTTTAACATAAAAATCTTAGATCCAACTTTGATAGATAGATTGAAAGCCTAAGTCCATATAGTTGGAGCAAATCAAGATCTTAGAGCTATTACAGCAACCCTTCATCATCAGATTATCTATGGACTCCAAAACCATGCTATTGATCTTTATTTTCCAAATTCTACTAAAGATGCTCTCTATGTGGTCTTTGATAGCGCTGATGATACCTCAATCCTTCAAATTCCTAGCCAGATTCCTAAAGAAGAACTTGCTCAGTTGATTCCTCTTGAATGGATCACCAACTATGAAAAACAATTTCATAGTGTCTAAAGGGATGTTCATACTTCTACTCCTCCTGAGATAAAAAAGCTTTCAGACAGCATTGTCAAAATTGTCTTTACAAAGCCAGGATAGGAAGGTTCTTCTGTTCCTTCTGGACACATGTTATCAATTACCCGGGCTTATGTTCCATCCAAGCGAGATACTCTAATTACTTAGGTAGATCAAAATGCCAAACCATATTATATGTCTCACATAAATGGTCATTTTATTTGGAATTATGTACTAGAAGAATGTGATCCTAACTGTGAATGTGATACACCTTATTGGTGGGAAGCATCAGATGATGAAGATGAACTTGGATGGTCTTATCCCATCAGATATGCTGCAAAGAAGAAAAAGGAGAAGAATGAATCTTCTTGTTTCCACAAGCATCACCATCATCATGGCCCAAAGCAAAAAGCTAGAAACTAGAAGGTTCTTATTCCTACTATTTCTTCTAGTAAATTATCTCTATATGATTTGCTTAAAGAAACAGGTCATGAAGATGTCCTTCCTAAACAAAGGCCAGATCCAGTGATTCCTATCATCTAACAACCCATTCCATACATAGTAATGATCGATCCTTATGAGTAGAACTTTCCTCCTCTTAAAAGAAGAACCAACAGGGATACAAAGTTTTCAGCAAGACTTTTCTCCATTCCAATAGAAATTTCTCCTACTAGTGAAGTTAGACCAGTCTCAGTAAAAGAAGAAGTTCTTAATTGGCAGACTTAGAATGTAATCGGTCAAAATAGAACTTTGACAAAGATCGACTCAAAGCTTGACTTATTGACTCTCAAAACTGATACTTTGACAAGTAGACTTGATCAAGTCTTTGATAAGGCAAAACAACTTTATATGACCTTATCTTCTCAGGCTTACCAACTCGATGCAGATTTGAAGCGGTTTATCAAGAAAGAATATATTAGACCAGAATTCACCAGAAAAGAGTAAGGACTATCACAAATCTAAAAGGATTTGCAAAGAATTGAGCTGGACATTGCAAAGGATCATTCACAAACTATCTATGACCCTTATCCATCTTACCCCTCTAATTTTCAACTTCCTACCTATTCAACATCATCTCCCTCTTATCTCAGAGAATTTGACTAGAGTAAGGTTTTCAAAATGTCTTATCCCATTTTAAGACAGTTGAGAAAACCTTATCCTACTCTTTCACCTCTATAACCAAACCCTCTTCCTAAGCCTCCAGTAAGACCACCTCATTTTCCTGAAAAATCTTATCAACCATCATCCCCATACACTAAACTCGTTGAACTAACACCATCCCCTCAAGGGATTGTAATAAGAACTCCATCCTCATTTCCACTAAAACAAACTCCTCCTTCAAACAGAGAAAAGAGAAAAGAAGTTGTTGATCCAAACAAAATCATAACCACTCTCTAGTCCTTGAAGGTCAAGCATCATCAGATAGCAACTGTGAAACTGAGTCTGATGCTTCTATTGATTATAATTCTAGCTCTAACTCTAAGACATATCATGCTGATATCTCCAGAGTAGCAATGGTCTAACCAGATCCTACTATTGAAGATCCCTTTGATGGAGAACCATTTGTCCCAAATACATCTGGACCAAGAAGAATAGATTATAAGCTTACTACAGGTCTATGGTTCACTTTTAATAACCTTCCTCTAGAAAATTGGAGAGATAGGCTCTATGAGTTTTGAGCATGGATTGACTTGCAGCTTACTAGGCATGATACAAATCTTGAAGAAGTTCTCACAGAATTTCTTTCAAGATTGACAAGAACATTAAGAGAATGGTTTTAAAGACTCAGTGATTATTAGAAAATTACAACAGCCAGAGTTGATAATGTAGGAACTCTTCTGGGACTCATTCACAAAAAATTCATGATCATTGATAAAAGGCATTGCTAGGAATACTTTGAGATGAAATACTATTCTTTGGATAAAAGAGATTTGCAGAAGCATTTCCAAAGAATGTCTAAAAAATACTATATGCTCAGAGGAGCTAATGTTGTCAATCTCAGGTATACTTTTATTGCCTCTCTTCCAGATAAACTGCAACCAGAACTTCATAGAGCTATCAATGCACTCCATAGAAATATGTCTAACATTTTTATAGGAGAAATATACCAATTGGCATTAGCAACTGTGGATAAGCTCTGTGAACAACAAAAATTCTTCAAAGGAGTGTTGAAAGGACAATCCAAACTAAAGCATGCTTGCAAGAGACCCCATCTGAAGATAAAGTGCAAAGAACATAAAGATTGCTCTTGTTCTACTAGGAAAAAATCACATTATCGACGCTTCAGATATCCAAAAGGCTCCTATTCCATAAGAAGATCTAGAAAGGCTTTTCTAAGATACTTCAAAAGACACAGGCCTTATTTGTTTTTATTCAAAATATTTTTTATTAATTGTTTCCTAAACTAACAAATAATGAATCAATCAATATAATTTATTAATTATATTAAATAGTGATTAATTAATTATTATAACTGTTATAATTATTAAGCTTAAAACGAAAGTGTTAATTATAATTGAACAAGTGTTTAACTGATATCACCTTCCTTAAATATAATTTTGTTATAATTTGAAATAAAATAAATTATTATCGACATTTTCAATCTTCACAAGGAAAATAACTATAAAAGAAAACCAGCAATTTGTTATTGTCTTATGCATGGGGAAATTCTACTCTAAAAGTCTAAAACACGTTCTTTAATTATTAATTTATGTAAGAGCACTAAATTATGCAAGAATGTTCTTTATAGTTTTAATAGGTATGGAATAATAAATTCTAAAATATTTATGCAGGAATAAAACAAGTTGTTGTTTGTGTAATAAAATAAAGAATAATACTTAAGTCAAGTTCCTTATATCTATTATGTTGAGCTAAACTACAACTTCTTGTTTCGAGATAGTGCAAAATGTCTGTGATTTGACAGCCAAATTAAAACATGAACAAAACAATGAGCCTGGCATTAGGGTCCAAAGGATAAATTTTCAAAAACTATTGATTATTCATGAATTCTCATGTAAAATCGAGCCAAACTACTAGTTCTCACTTCTCATGCAGTTCTGAGATGGTGGAAAATGTTTGTGATTTCGAGGCCAAAATGTGATGCAACCAAGGGGAGGATCTAACGACATAATAGATTTAAGAAACTTGATATTGTCCTAAAAATACTTGTTTACTCCCTCTGATCTTTATTATATATAAGATGTTTCTAATTAATTCACACCTACCAATAAAAACAGTTAATAGCGTTAAATGTCATAAAGTTCAAGTGACTTCTAATATTATTAATTACCCTTATTAGCCATAATAAACTTCAATGTTACAGTAATTTATACAGCTCCCTCACTACACTTAATAAATAGAGAGAATTATTATGAGGTTACAAGAAAAGAGATTTAATTACTAAAAAGTCCTAATGACAAATGAACAACATAATCATATTATCATTTATTTTACTGAAACTTGTTATTGCATACTTTTGAATTGTTATTGCACTTTTGGGTAATTAGATCTCTTCCTTAGAACCTTATAGTAATTCCCCCTACTAAATGACATATTATTAAAAAAAATATTTAATGTTTTGAAAGTGTCAAAATGTCTTATAAATAGGACCAAAATACTTTCCATAGTACAACATAAAGGGACAAGAGGAGGGAGTATATTTAATTATGATATTCAATTATCAAATAAAAATTGTTGTTTATCTCTATCTTTTAAATATTAAAAACATGCACAGGCAATACAAAAATATAGTTTACTTATGCTTTAATTGCCATGGTTATTTATTATTTTTTTCCCCAACGTCATGGTTATTTATTCTTGAAACATACAAAAATATAGTTATTTAACATTTAAACTTGGGAGAATTACAATGAGGTCCCAAGCAAGAAAAATAATTGAAAAACAAGTCCCAAAAGTTGTCATTCTCACTATAGGACTTGTCATTATAAGCTGTTAAGATTGTTATTAGGACTTTTTAGTAATTATTCCTCTTCTGTGGGACTTGATTGTAATTCCCCCTTTAAACTTTCATTGTTATAGATATTTGTTTGTAAGTATCTATACAATTTTATTTCATATCTTTTGAAAAACTATTCTTTGTTGTAAAATTATCAAGGCAATATTTAATTTCTATTAAACTTTGCCCCAGTTTTTTTCTTAGAAGTATGTTAAATCCAATATTTTAATGATAACAAAACTAGAGAATTATTTTGTAAAATAATTTAAGAATGATTTAACCCCAAGTTCAAAATATCTCCATCAAATCACCAAATACTGCAAGTCTAAAACTGGAGGTCAAAATTCTTCAACCTGAGTTTACTCACCCTGGACTATGTTTCAAATAGATCCTACCTACTACGAATCAGTCCAAAGAAACCTGAGCTCGAAACCTGATTTTCAATGTCCCAGGTCAGACTATCTCACCACAAGACAAGCCCTTCACTTACATATAATCTCAACCTAAGGTTATTGTGCGATGGCTCGAGTCAAACGTCATCTCTTTTGAATATAAAATCAATCGAGTCAATCACCACTACTACAGAATTGTCGATATACGTCGGTTAATTTTACAAGTACATGATAATTTGTAACTATCATATAGAAGTGCATAATTTATTCTCTAAGGCGAATGCGTGGCGATTACCAACCATCACGTATTTGAACAAATACATGATGGTTGTGTATCCGTCACATTTTTTTTCCCCTACTATGACAATTGGAAAATTAAAACCATTATTACTGTCATGAAAAAATTAGTAATGGAAAATGAAAACCGTCATGTATTTGTTCAAATACCATTATTACTGTCATGACGGTTTTAATTTTCCAGTTGTCATAGTAATGAAAAAAATATGTGACAGATGCCCTCACATTTTGGTGTTAATATGTGAATATTTTTCATTACAACCGTCACATATTTGTCCGTATTTTTTGAATTACGAGGTGCTTCTTCTTAAGAGCCCCTTGTATTGTTATAAAAACTTGCAAAATTGATCCGTGAAACAACAACTTCTGTGTGTGTGTCTATATATATATATGTATATATATAATTAACAGTACAATATGCTATTTACAAGTTTGTTATTATGAAGAAGACAAATCAAATACGTTAATTTGTTACGGCCTATAGGTTAGAAAATTAACCATATCAAAAGAAAAATGCCGTTATCAATAAAATAGACGATAATCTTATTACTAAATACAATAAACTAGACGAACAGAGGCTCAAATATATAAAAAGGAGAATTTCATAAAAATAATTTTAAAATTATTAAACCTCAAATAAAAAATTTCTACAAAAATGTGTTGTTATTTGTAAATCTAGTATTATTAAAGCTTATTAAAAGTTTTGTTACTAAATCTGATTTGAGATTTAGTAATTTCAAACTTTTTTTTTTAACGGGATTCTCCCTATATAAAATACTAGGACTTCCAAAACTTTAAAGAGTCCAAATATAAATAATTAGCTAATGTAAAATACAAAATGTAACAAGCCAACAATAATTAATAATGCAACTCTTCACTGCCTTTAATTAGACAAAATGATCAATATAATACATTAAAGCCGTTACATTGAGAATGACACCTCTTCTATGGCTTTCGTTTCTAGATTAATAATGTTAGTGACATTCATCATGAACACGATAGTACTGCAAGCGAGTTCATATGATGTGAAATTTTTAGTAGATCTGGTGTGAAGAAGGGGAAAAAAAAAATCAAATCAAAGCAGTTTACTGGATATTTGACTTCAGTTATTTTTAATTATAAGGAAAAAAATTCTCCTCCAAAAAATTATCAATTTAATGATGTTGGAATCAAGTAATTAAAAGGCTGATGTTCCCATAAATGTCTTTCAATATATTAAAGCTAGTATAAAATATATTGTGCATTGTGAATTTTTTGCTCTTAGTATTTCTAAATTTTCTAATGTAAAACATTTTTGGAAATAAATACTATAATGTCAATTTTTTATGGTTTAATTTTTTGTTTTCAATATAATATTATTTTAAATTATAAAAAGGCATTTTAGTCTTTTAATAATATTCAAAAACCCCTAATAAGGCCTCCGAGCCTAAATAAAAATTTGTTAAAAATACATGTCTTAATTTGAATTTTGATATTTCAAGCGGACTTAAGTAGTTCCCCCAATATAAAATGCAATAAGCCAACAATAATTAATAAATGCAACTCATCACTGCCTTGAATTAAACTAAATGATCAATATAATACATTAAAAACATTAAATTGAGAATGAACCGTCATCCAAGTAAGCAGAGTATAACATCCTGACTTTTGGGCCTAAAAGTACCGAAATTAGTCTAAAATGGGCAGGCTACCAAATCCTTTTTGGCAAAGGTCCTAGAGATTCCTTGGAAGAATAGCAGGATTCCCAGAGACTAAATAGCAAAAGGAATGTTTTCTAGGATCGAGAAAAGAGAAAATTAGAGACTCTAGTGAAGTCTCGAGGCATAGGAATGAGAAATAGAGATAAATATAGGCTAAAGGTTATGTCAGAGGCCTCAATGAGGTGAATTTTGAGGTTAAGCCAAACCAGGAGTAAAATTGTAATTTTGTAAAGTTTCGGGCTGCTAGGGGTAAAATGGAAATTATGCTCGAAAATCCCAGAAAAATCCTAGAAAATGGGAAATGGTAGGTTAAGGCCTGACCACTTCAGAAAATTCTAGAAAAATGAAAATAAGGTTTAGAGGCCTGTATGAGGCTGAAAATGATGAAAATGCCCCTAGAAGGAATTTGTGGAATTCATAGGGTTTTGACTGATTTGGGATATTATTAAAAATAAATTATTTAAAGTATAGGGAGGGCTCAGATAATTGGAAGGAAATGGGAAAAAATATTTGAGGATTATCACAGGTTTTAAAAATAATTTCATCCCCAAAAAGCGAAGAGGTTGGTTTTAATGGAATTTAAAGCCCATTTATATACTATCCAGAAAAAGTCAAAGTCAAAAGACTAGAGGTTGACTTTTGACTTGAGAAAAATTTGAAGAATTCCCTATGATGCATAAATAGTATTGGTACCCGAAGATAGATTCTCGGAGTTGTGGACCGATAGAAAGAATTCAGTTGAGATCACTCCTAGATAAATATTATTAATTATTTTAATTATTTTAATAGAAGAACAAGCGAAGAACATCACTCTCTCTTTGGACATGTTATATAATGCTATGTGCATTTATTTGAGGAGAGAAAATGGTGTCATAACATGTCCCTGTGGTCCGGAAAAGTCAGGACCCTAAAAAGTACCATATACAGTGTAGAATGGCAAGATAGGTAGAAGAATACCTAAGGGTTGTATTTTGCACGAATTTTATATTAATTTCCTCTCTATTTTAGTGCCTTAATGATGAAGGAATATAGAGGAGACAAGTGTATGGTTAGATGGGAAAAGAAGGTATTATGTGTATGGCTGGATGCAAGACACGTGTACAGTCAAATGCAAGACATGTGTATGGTTGGATTAAAAGCATGTGGATTGATGATGTAAGCATGATGAGGTAAGCATGATTTCATAGAACACTTGTCAGGATAAGATTAAAAGAGAAA
>NW_021633497.1:0-19577 GCF_004799145.2 Neltuma alba
AAAGCCTATTAAAATTTAACGGAAGGAGAGATATCTTTTAGTTCTGTCCTTTCCTTCCAGGCTGCCAACATGTACATAAATCTGACTACAGACACGCACAAATTGAGAGGTTCACAACTACGAGCCTGAGTAACCTTATTCCCACACTCACATACTACAACTCAAATCAAATACGAAAATAATAGGGTTTAGAAAGAAAACTTTCCGAAAGCATCGCATACTACAACTCAACATCTTAGTTTTCAAACTATTTTACAACCCCAGGCTTACCCCCAATCACCAACTAGATTTCAAGAAACATTTTACAACCTCTTCAGTGGGTACACAACTTTCTTGAAATTATATTCTCTAACTTGATCAGCGATGCAAGAAAAATAGAAATAATAGGATTTTTTTCCCCCCAGCGGGGGTTATAGAAGAAAATTGGGGGAAGGGGACTAGAAAGGGAATCTGGACTTTATTCATAATAGATTTGTATATAAGCCGAATTTAACTGCTGAGGATTTTAAATTAAGCCCAGGAGATAACTCCTAACAAGATATAAATAAAATATGAAAATAATTAGCTAAAGAATAATTAAGCCTAACAAGAGATATTTAAAATAAAAGATTTTAACCAATAGACTAGTTCCTAATTAATGTGTTTATTCAAAATCCCTGATTTACAAATAATTACTATCACTGCCCCTAATTTTCTTTTCCATTCTTCATTAGCAAGACTATGCTTGGTTAACACGAATATGAGAATGCAGAATGTATTTTAATAAAGTCAGAACATAATGCCAAGTCCTGCCTCATTTTACAAAAGAATGTCTTCACTTCAATTAAGAAGTGCCTGTGTTTGAAATTATGTATCATAAAGCATAGAATGACACATCTTCTTATAATATAACATCAAACAAAAAGAGAAATTAGAAAGTGGATAATAACAACAATTCCCTTCAATCTCTTTGAATCGGTGATAAAGTAATCCCCATAACAATCAAAATTGAAAAATGACAATAGTTATTGCAAAAGAATTGTCTCAAAAAAAAAAAAAGTGTGATGCAATAAATTTTTACTTATTCAATCGTATTTCATTCCAAGGATTTCCTCGTGTTTAGCAATCCTAGATCACCTTTAGTAAAAAGCCTAGGAAAGGTCGCCTCTATGTTTATCAGCTCTTCTATTTTCCCTTCTCCATTTTCTTCTTGCTTTTAAGAACTTCATAGAAAGCCTCAGCATCAATACCAAAGGCGTTACTTTTTTTTCTATCACTACTCAAAATGGTCTCTACCCAACAATACTATTAAGTTATAGTGATCCTCCATATTCAAGAATTGCCCCATATCCCGAATATTTTTTACTAACCCAAAATACGGTCCCCCTAGGTATTAATATGAATTATTTTGCACATGATCATGAACAAAAACAATTCATAGCCTCCAACTAAACCTTGCAGTGTAATGTACGGGACAGAAAACAGGCCAAAGTACCTGTACAATTTAATTTATATGGCAATGGATGAAAAGCTGCAAGGGGGATAGGTTTCCAACTTAATTGTATTTCAGGATTCAAATAGTGAAAGACATTAAACAGAGAATGTTACCCTGCATTTCCAGGCGGAACTTGAAGACTTGAATCGCACAACCCATAAAAGGCTTGGCAACGCACAACCCATAAGGGCTTGGCAATGCAAAGGGACAGCAGCTCATATGTTAAAATTTTAACTCTTAAATCCAGAAAGGATTTTAAATATGGAAATTTAAATTTTCCAGGAGAAACGGCTAGAGGAAGAACTCATGCCAAAGATCAAGAGAAAGATGAGCATGAGTGCCACATCCTCAACAAAAACTACAAAGAACACTTATCGTACTGAAGACAACATGGAGAAACATCATATAATGTAACTGCAAGATCAATCTAGTAACAATTTCAATAAAGTACAACTTCAGCTCTTCAACAAGCACCTAAAGGACACAATCCCAAGATGTTCATGAATAGAAAACCACTTAAACCCTAAACTAATCATCTAGAAAGTTGCAGCCCAAGATACCAGTTATGAGATTGCTTAGCAAGATAGAGAAAATCTATCTGTGTCCTTGAGCTCGCTGCATGTCATATGCACCCCAAGCGCCAGGTCCAGGTCCATACTGAGGGTAATTCTCCACACCAGACGGTACCTGAAATTTACCAGCAAAGAATGATATCCAAAGTGACCTAAGCAAGATAATGAATTGGTCCTCATATTCCCATGAAACAGGCATAATAAAAGCACCCACCAACATCCACTTGATACATTTAGGGGTAAAATTAAATCATTTGTAAGTTACACAATCTTATCAAGGCTTTTCTTCAATAGCGAAGCTTAAGACCATACTATACGTTCACACTGATTTAGCTTGCAACCAAATAGAATATTTTTAGGACAAGAACACCAAACTTGAACATTTGAATCCAGTAACAAACATCATACACGTTTTGTATTTAAAATCATGGGACAACTTTACTGAGAAATCCAACAATTACCGATTGCAACTCATCAATTCAGTAGTTGCACTCAAATTGGTAGGATTCTGCTCACAGCTAAAGAAATATTATAAAGCTCAGCAAGAATCAAGAATCGGCCCTAAAAAAAAATAAATTAAAGAATAAATGGCAACTTTAATTCAGGTTAAGTTCAAGTTTGGCATATCATGAGTGATCTTGAGCTAGTTAATATAGTTTGGCATATCATGAGTGATCTTGAGCTAATTAATATTCAAGTCTGTTCATCCATAGTGTACTTAATTTCAGACGCGAATGCAAACTTACAGGATTCATGCCATAGTTGACAGCGTAAGCATTTCCAGCATACCCAACCTCAGCACTGCCATAGTTTGCATTATAACCTGGACCTGCTGATAATGTTAAAACAAAGGATAGAAAAAACAATTGAGAAAGCATTCACAAAGTTGAATGAGGTGTGTCAATTAGGGAAAAAATGCCCAAGCATGAATGTCATAGTTGGCTATAAAAACCACCACAATGATAAAATGTTCAAAAGAAAAAGTAGATCCCATTCCACTTCACATCACTATCACAGTTAGATGATAATGATTAAGATTACATCATTACTATGTGGCTGCATGCACATAGAAGAAATTGCATCCCTTGATTGCCCACGTTAAGACTATATCACTATTTCACAAGCTGATCATTAGATACCTGGGTTTCCAACAGCTGCAGAGGCACGTGCTCTTTTCTCAGCATTAGCAACCTCAGCACGTAGCTTCTCCAGCTCCCGAGCCATTGTGATCAACTTCTGCTCCATCATCTGACCATGTTCATAGTTTTCTGCATACCCCTTCTTCTCATACTCAATGGCAGCTCTATAAGCCAACAAGCCCAGGAAAAAATCACACAATAAATCATTTTTAGTGAAAGGTACACAAGGTTTTCAATCATATACAAGACAAACACACAAAGAGACTACCTTGCACGTTGCAACTCTTGTTTCATAGCCTCAATATCTGCCCTCACAGCAGGGACCTGTTGCAAATCTGCCGTCATTCTGCCTAAATCTTGTGTCATTAGTTGAACCTGACCAGTGAGTTCCTGCTTCACAGCAGTAAGCTCCTTAATATCGGAATGAACCTGAACAAGTTCAGACCTCATAGCTTCAACCCCACGAAGATCCACCTCCATTCGGACAGACTTATCATACAATTCTCTCATCTGCACATCCTTATCTACCCTCAATGACTCTGCAAAATGTGCCATCCTCTGCAGCTCATGCTGGGCTGCTTCCAGTTCTTGTTTCAGAGCCACATGGGTTGCAGCCAGCCTCTGGTTATCCACTAATAGACTTTGAATTTCTTGATGTTGACCAGCAAGACGCTCCTCAATTATAGCAGGGTGAGGAGGAAGGGGTCTCGGGCCCAAACGTGATTCCCTCATCTCTTCTAGTAGAGCTGGGTGCGGCAATGGCCCTAGCCCTCTGCCACCAAAAGGAGGCTCATGCATCGGAGGGGGTAGTCCAGCATGAGGAGCACCTTTCATTGGAAGAGGAGGTCCACGATTTCTTCCCGACATGGTATGCCAAAAAATTCAGACACCAAGAAATATATGGACACTCTCGAAAGCAAAAGCTGCAGAAAAGTCAGCTACGAAGTTTAAACAAATAACTGTGTCGTGTTTAAACCAAGAACACCCACTTTAACCAATAAGCCTATAAATATGCAAATTCAAATCTGAAAATAAAAATCAGTTCCAAGTAAAAGCCCAGAGGAAAAAAAAAAAAGAAAAGAAAAGAGATGTGAAATCATAAAAATGTAATTAGGGGGGGGGGGGCTTCACTAAGTGCAGAAAAGTATGGGCAAGGGATGAAACCGCTAGACAAAACCACAATCTTTGCCCTTCAATACTTTGCTTAAGACCCTTTCATCAGTAAAATTTTACCCGAAACGTTAACGAAGTTGTAGAGGGAAATTCATAGCCGAACCATTCAGTTTCAGTACCGATAAAACCTAGCAGCTCAAAATGAAACCCGACCCACCACAACCCAGGAGAACGAGGGTGAGAAAATTATGAGAAATGCAGCCGACAGACTCGACTATTTGGGAACATAAGTAAAATACATATCATAGAATATAAAGCCCGCCCCATTTCTATAGACAATGTAACACTAAAAGAATCATTAAACAATGCGTTCTTGCCAATGAAAACCTTGGAATTTCAGAATACCTATCTCATGCAGGGAAAAGATGACAGACCTCTCAGGAGCAGAATCTGTAAGGGAGAGCGAATTGAGGGCTCATGCGGCGATTTTAGTCATCTTAGATTCAACCGTTGATTTGAGAAAAGCCCTAGCTTGAGAATTCTCTCCCCAGTGATCAGAATCAGAATCAAGAAGGCCAGAGGATGAAAGAAGGCAAGGAAATGAGGTTGGCCTAAAAAAGGAGGAGAAGAACCAAAGAAACTAGTTATTATAATTGACTTTTTTTCTAATTGACAAATTAGTTAAATTTTTACTAGGAAAATACCCTTTGTTCAGTAATAAGCTTTGACTTTTTTACATTTGACAAGGTAAAGATTATTTTTTTGCTAAAAGGATAATTTTTTTGGACCAGGGTGAAAGGATAATGATTCATTTAAAAACGTAATTAATCAACTTAAATAGTCTGAATTTATTGAAAATAAAAAATTATTTATCAAATAAAGAATGCGGGACAGCTTGAGCCAATGAGAATTTAATTAACCCAAGTTTTTTAGGGGGAAAAAACAAAGAAAAAGGTTATTAAAAAAAGAAAAAAGGGTGGTGAGAAGGTGGTCTTGCCTTGTAAAAGTCGTTTATGAAAAATTCATTTGTTAAAAGTGAATTTGGCAATTAGTAATTATAACTGAGTTTTTGTTTGAATACTTTTTTTGAAAAGCCAATCTGATAAATTAAAAGTTGTTTAAAATGTAATTTAAATCACCTTTTACATTGCAATGCAACTGAAAGAGTAAAAATTATTCAAAAATTTAACGATTTTGTATTCTAATGACATGAAATTTCTTATAAATAAGAAGTCATGAATTTGATCTTGCTTCTAATATTAGCCCATCAATGCATGCATTCTAAATTCAAGAAAAAAGAAAACTAGCATAGACTAGCTCTTTGGCAAGTAAACATCCAAAAATATTGCAAATGGATATTTTAAAATAAAAAAATTAACCAAACAACGCTTCGCATTTAAAAGTTTGCAAATCGACTTTTAGCTCTCACTCAAATATCCGTTTGGATTATTTAAAAAAAAAACTTTTGCATTATATAAATTAAAAATATAAAAAAATTTATCTCTTAAAACACAGAATTATTTTAAGAGATCCTAAACACCGACCAAAAATGGGTGAGGGGGATTTTTTTTTTTTTTTTGGTTAAAGCATAGGTATTTTCCTATTAAAGGCAATCCTATTTAAGGCACTATCGAACACTAAATATAAACACCTCTTCGAGTAGAAATTCGAACTTTGATTCATCATATTGTGAGGAACTAGTCTCTTCTATTAGAGTCAACTCTATTTGGAGGGGGGAGGGGGGATTATTAACGCATATATATCACCCAAAGTTCATTTACTTGGGCCATAAGAAGTTTCTGGGACTGACTTGTGTTTTTGACATAAAGAAGTAAACATCATTCACTCCTCACTGATGCATTGCATATTAATTGCCGCTGCAGTTGCAGTTTATGGTTGTGGAGCCACAATAATGCATGATGAAATCACCGTTGAGAGTAATAAAAATCAATGGCTCATCAATTTACTATAAACCAATACCAACCTCTTAACCATTATAAGAATTAGTAGTAGTTTTTTAAAAATTTCATAATAATTATCGTTATCTAGTTTTCTGAGTTGGGTTGACAAGGTTCCCGTGTAAAGCCTTTATTAGCTTTGAACGGTGAGATTCCTCAGGGGTCTCAACCCACTGAACGGCTAAAAACACACAAGCCATGTCCCACAGATGTAAATGACGGCACTTATTTCAACTCATGTTAACTAGCGGTGGACCCTCATGAGAAGCTTGCGTCTTTCACAACCCCACATGCTCATTTCTTTTCTTCTTCCATATTCCATTCTCAAACTCACCAAATATATTCCTTTTCACTCTCATCTCTCACTTCACTTCACATCCTTACACACCCGCAAACTCTACACATTCATGGCAGAAGCCTTGTGGGACTTTGAAGACAAGCTCAAGCTTTCAACCCAAGGGGCTCTTCTTATACTAGCCTCTGCATGTTTTTCACTTGCTGCAGTCTGCACATTTGTTGTGCTCAAAAGGAAGGCAAGGAAGAACAGAATTGCACACCAAGAAGGTGACATTGGTGACGGTGAGGCTGAAACTAGCACTACAGAATGCTCAGGCTCAGGCTCAGAGCCGGGGTGCAGCTGGATCTCGGTGAAAAATGTGCTAATGGGGTCAGTTAGATGGAGCCGGGCATGCAAGTGGAAGGAGAATGTGGGGAGCCAGAGGAAGCTGCTTGGATTAGAAAGGAATGGTGTTGAAATTGGAAGGCAGAGTCATAACTCAGTGTCTGCAGTGTGGCAAAGGCCTATACTGAGGGGGGAGAAGTGTGAGCTACCAAGGTTTAGTGGCCTTATTCTCTATGATGAAAAGGGAAGATTGCTTAGGCATTCTGAGGAGGAAACTAACTACAATGGAAGTTTGAATCAGGTAATCAATCTGTCACCTTGACATTCTTACATTGCATGGTAACAGAACCCGGTTCTTCTTGATATATTCAAGCTCAATGATGCTAAAACATAGTGAGGTAAAGACAAATAGTGGGATGAACCGTTAATTATTCCTTGCATTGTGATCCAGTCTGCATCTTGTTGCCCACAGGTAGTCAAAATGGTATATCAGAATCAGAACTTAATAAATAACAAAACGTTCCTGACAAGTTATACATTACTTATCTGTCATATTAGACTCACAAGTAGATCTGATCAATAAAAGAGAAGTAGACTAAGCTTCACATACTTATTTCTAATTTTGTGGTTGTTTTGTGCAGGATAAAGCAATTGGCTCTATGAGAACTACTCTAAGAGATCTACTATCTTCTTAATTCCTGCTCCATGTAAGTTGTAAAAGGCATCCAACTTTTTACAGTAGAGACATGTGACCTAGTTATGGTATGGAATGATCATCTTACCAAATTGAAGCAATGTATTTCCGTTTCATTGATAATTACTGAACCAATCTAAATAAGAATAAAAAGCTTCAATCCCACAATTCTATATACAGCATAGACAGCAGTAAAACCAGAAAAAAGGAAAGACACACAGAAATAGAATAGAACATTAGGAACTTGAGGACCACTTGGAAAATATAGAAGCAGACACAATTATTGCTCGCCTTCCAAATTTATCAAAAAACTTTATTTTTATAATGATCTATTAACTTTAAGAATCATGTGGTGTTAAATTATCTGCTTCAAGAATCATGTGAAAGCAGCAAGGATTCACCTACGCTGTTAATCAAACCGTCAGAAAAAGTCACCTGAAGAATTAAAACAAGATGTCATTGTTCACCATAAATTTCAAAAGGCAAGAGACTAATTTAGAATCTATGAAGTAACCATAGCATTCAATCTAGATCAGAGACTAAAATATAAATGCGACTCATGCAGGTTTTAAATTGCCTTGAATGTAGATGGGCTCAGATTCTTTTTAAATGATTTCTGATAACTTAATATTTACGCAAAAGTGAAATAAAGCTATATATACAGGCACTGGAAGATTTGTCGAACACAAAGGATAGAACAAATAATTTTTAGTTTTGTTTCAAAGTAATACAACAACAATAATAAACCTTACTCCACTAGATGGAATCAGCTACGTGAATTACAGTACACGCATTCTTTAGAAATACTGCTCACCCAAAAGTCTTGTCCAATAACTTTCTTGAAGCAATAGTGCCAGCGTGCTTTTATCTTTCAAGCATCAAGGTGGAAATGAATAATTGAATATCATTCTACGAATACAAGGATTTCCATCCTCTTATTCGCACAAACAGCATGCCCCATTACTGTCTTTCATTTGAGCATTGCATTTTACAACAAAAAGCCCCCCAGTAATTTCATCACAGGCCGTGAAAGAACAGATAAGATGTGTATCTGACTTTTAACTTCTTGTCGAAATGTGTCATGCATATGGCTCTATCAAAGGTTCTCGACATTCTTCCACAGATGCTCTCTTGTAATAGAAGTATAATACCAACTGTATCAATCCCAAAATGGTTCCTACCCCATTCGGTGCCTAAAAAATCAAACACAGATGAATGCCAAAGTGATGTTACATGCACATTATAAATCCCATATGAGAGTCAGCTGCAAAAAGAAAAGGAACCTTACGTAAACGAAAGCATCCTGATTGAGCAATCCATAAAGAGAAAAAGAGGTGCTCATTAGGAAGGTGGAAAGAGAGAGATAAAATGGCATATATTCAACGCTCCTTGTCTGTATCACCAATTTCTGGAGGAAAAAAAAAACACTGGGATTCACCACCAAAGTCAATGAACTAAGCTGAATGATGCAGAAAAATTTACATTTGATGTATACCATGAAGCAAGAATACTTTTCAATTAAGACGCAGATACTTTTTAAGATTAATTTGCATGTGTTCATACTTGTTTGGATAGATATTTTAGCGCACCTGAAACTTACAATTATAAACAAGGGAGAGGCAAACATTGATATGAGTGCAGCACTGCTCAGAAATCCCACAAACATTTGCCTCGTTGAATGATTAATTATTTGCAAGCTTACAGTTACTACGATTGCGAATATCCCCAAAACAGCCAGCAGCAATCCAATCATTCTTACCTACCAAATCGCAGGTCTTAGATTATGACAATCTAATTAATTGTCTTGTGGTATCATCATATACAAGTTTAAAAGTTTTCAGAAGAGTAACCTTTTTTGCTTCCTCTGCATATACAATGAAGATAATTATGTACACTAACTGAAACACAGCTCCAATTGAATTGACCGACATGACCATCATATTATCAGGAGATACGAGAGGCGAGCCATACCACATGCTGATCAAGCAGTTCAACAGAGCATAAATATAAGGAAGCCCAGAGAACATTTCTGTTGACCCATTTCTGTTGATTCTCTTAAATGTGGATCTGCATTTCAAACAAGAACAAGGTTTAAGTAAGGAAGTAAGCTCTTCAAGTTCTTCTGTGCTCAAGAAATCCCAGAGAAAAACTTACACGGGCGAAACAAACAAGCCCAAAGCAAATATGTTCCCTGCATAAAGTCAAGGAAAACGATGGGTTAAAGGACTGATCCCCAGAAGACGGGGCTTTTCTTTGTCGGGTTTATGAGCGAAAGGTTAAAAACCCAGAAACTAACACACAGACGAGAAGTACCGGCGATTCCTGCTGCATCTCTGCAGATTGTATAGATGGAATGTGCAGAAGAAAGAGTCATCAACCTTCAAACACAATCTCCAACTAAACTTCAACATGAAATATCTAAAAACGGGAAAATGATAAATTTATCCATGTTTTCCTTATGTGGTATAAATACTTGTCCAGTATCTAGTGGATGCTGGTGCTGCGGTGGGAAAAAGACTTGCTGACTTTTGACCCGCGATTAAAACATTAAAAAAAGGAGAAATTAGGGATAAATCCCCTATTAAAAACTTAATTGGTAAATGAGACCTAGGATGATTGATTGTACAAGGAAAGATTAGTTGCATATAAAGATGATAAGTTGCACAAAAAGAAGATAGTTTGCACAAAATATTATTTGGATATAAGGAATTAGTTTGCGCATAGAGAAAATGATTTACACATAAAAAAATTTCATTTGCACAAAAAGAAATTGAGTTGCACATCGCACAAAGGAAGATATATTACACACAAAGGAAGATAAGTTGTATAAAAAGAAGTTAAGTTGCACAAAATCCTTAAATCCCATTTACCAATTAAATTTTTTTTTAATGATCCAATTAAATTTTCAATGAGGGATTTATCCCCAGTTTTTCCTAAAAAAAGGGTTGAAGTGTAAATTTCACTCCTAAAATGCTAGGAAAAAAAATTTTACTCCTAAAATGCTGGCACTAAACATTATAAGTTTTTTTAGGTATAAAATTACACATAAAATTTTTAAAGTGGTTCAATCGTACGAATTTTGGCTCATTGGAGCACGTTTTCTCCTAATTTTAGAAATTATTACTAATTATCCAAATTAACTTTCCTTGGATTACTATTGTCTTCTTATGATTTTTTTTCTTTATAAAGACATTTTTTTATTGGGACAATTCTGTTTAAAACATAAGTGAACACTAAATATGAGTATTTCTCTTAGTGAGGATTTGAGCTTTAGTTTATCGCATTATTAGAGACTAATCTCCCTCACTACACTCAACTTTTATTACTTTGATTTTTATTTTATTTTTTGCTACAATTTTACTTTGATTTTTATTTTTATACAAAGACAATATTGTTCAATATTTTTTTTGCTAAAGCATAGGTATCCTCTTATTAGAAACAATCCTATTTGAGGGTACTGTTGAGCACTAAATGTGTGTGCCTCTCCTAGTGGAGATTCGAATATTAATTTGTTATTTTGTCAGAAACTAATCCCTTCTGCTAGATTTAATTCTGTTGGTAATATTGTTCAACATTAGTAACTATACATGAGTGACAAGTCATGGGCTTCCTTACATGGATCAGCTCCGCATGGTGGAGAACAACGAAACTAAGTGCAACCCAAACATTGAAGAGTGAGACCAACATAAAGCCCAACGTAAACACAACAGTGTACTACCAACCGTATGTCTCAGTAAGGAGAGTAGGAGACCACGGTCCGAGGCATTTGTTTCGGGAGTATTTGACAACATTGAAAAAGTACCTCTGAGAAGTACTTTTTTACAAAACGAGATAAACTCTTTCACATATTTATTTTGTAAACTGTAAAAATATTTTTAAAATTATGCTTTGGTTTCTATCTAAACACCCTTTTCAACACTCATTTGAAATCAATTATATATAAATGCTTATAAACATGTTTTGTAAAAATTAGGACAAATATTTTTTACATTCTACCTTCAGTTTTAATTATAAAATCTTATTTGTAAATTATAAACAAGATTTTAAAATTATGATTAAAAAATTGTTTATAAGTAATTCTAACTATATCCATCCCATGATTAGCAATTTAGCATCACCCAGCAACTTCTTTTTTCAGAAATACGAACTTTTTTTTTTTAACAGAAGGCCTGTAAAAGCCCTGTAGGGAAGCAACATCTGAAGATGGTGGTGTCTTCTGGTTAAGATATTCACTGGAGCAATTGCCACTGAATTTGATTTCTATGATAACAATATATGCTACTAATCCTATTCCATTTTTTTCAATCTGAATATTCTAGTCTTTGTTTTTTTGGTCAGAATCTGAATATTCTCGTCTATTCTATTCTGAATTGTGGGTCATTTTAAAACTCGGAACTTGGGAGAATAACATGTTGTGATCCACATACTCTTATTAAAGGCGGATTTTTTTTTTTAATAAATTTTGTCGAACATTAATTCTGCTCAATACAAGGAAGAATAAGGGAAGCTACAGTAAAAACATTTTAAGAAAAAAATACTTAAAAAATGAACCTGTTCTCATGCGATGGTCAGAAATTCTTGATAATATTAAGGGGAAGCAACTTGTTCCTCCTAAATAATCCTTGATTTACTGTTAACGAATTTACTGCCACTATCATATATTACCTCTGCTCTTAATATAATATCTCGTTTGATTTTTATTTTGATCCTAATTATAATACCCCAATCCACTTTGTCTCTCATATTTATATTTTTTTTCAAGATAATCTTTCTTTTAATAGTACTTGAAGCCAATATATTTGATTAAGGATATTTTAGGAAAGATAACATGTATTTATTATAAATAACTACCTTAGCTTTTTTTTTTAATCTCTTCATATTAGTCAACTAAGTACTATTTGCCTTTACCTTTTTGATAAATAAAGCATCCGTGTAGTTTTTATCTCTCGGATATTTTACAAAAATGGACTTTCTTTGTAATTTTCAATATGAATAATTAATATGAGAAGCATGGGTAAAATTAATATGCATTTTTTATTTATGAATAACTGGTTTAAATTATATGAATTAGATATCCAATTCTTATATTTAAGATTGAAGAATTACAAAGTACAGGAAAAAAATTTTAAAAAAAAATCTCTCCTTTAATTGATAAGAAGCTGGTCCGACACGTATTTGATTAGTGCACCAGGTTCCAGAACCTTTGAGCTTGATCACATGCTCTCAGAGAATCAAGCCCCATGTGAATATATCTCCTTACAGTTCATGCCCACAATATTCTGAAGATCACCGCTTGCTTTTGGATTTCTAACATCATAATGTTGAGCAAATTATATGTGTCTATTATTTAAATGATATAAAATTTAATTTTTTTTTTAAAATAGTGAGCAACAACTCAAGAACAGAAAAGTAAGTGGGGCAAGAACAAAAACAAAGAAAAATGATGAGAAGAAGAAAAAGGTTTCCACAGTCCCAAATAGATATTGGAGAAAGTGTTAAGCAAAGTGAAAATGTCTCACCACATATGATAAAGTACCAATCAAGCAGTTTTGTTTAGGGCTTATTTAGAATGATTTATAAATATCTTTTTAATACTAATTTATGAAATACGAGATAAATATATATAAAAAAAAATTGTATCGGCGTATGTGAAATAAGCACTTAGAACAAGTACTATATGTAGACAAACTCATGTTTTTTGATGAAAAATTGCTATAGCTTGTTCCTCCCATCTCTTGTTAAAAAACCTAAACCATGAATCTAATCGAGAGAAGCATGTAGGTATTTTAACAAGATAAATCTTACTAATAAGTTCAAATCCCACTGATAATATGAAAACATTGTCGATAGGTGATTTATAAGAACCTTTATAAATACTTTATGAGTCTGAAGATGTATCCGGTTCTAATAAGCTCTCAAAACCCAATTCATTTAAACTCTTTTTGTATAGAAAAAACAAGAAGAAAGTTCTGCCCATCTTTTCTTTTCCTTAGAGGAATTGCTGCAAAGGCGAACATATGCCTGTTGATTTGTTAGGTTGATATTCACAAATCAAACTTCATGAGTTGGAAATTATTCTATCAAAAGCATCATACTTCCACTCTTTATTATAAGCTTTTCATAATAATTTTACATAAATTAATAAAATTAGTTAACATTAATTATTTCTTGTAGAAGATTAAAACTATCCTCAATTAACATAATCAATTAGACGGCATTAGTTAATTAGTTAGAAAAAGTTATAATAAAAAAATTAATATTTCAAACAAAACATATTCTCGAACTGACTAGATCCCCAATTATAAAGGAAAATAAAGCATTTTATTCTTTTTTTTCTTTAAAAAATAATAGTGGATGACATTTAATTCGATCGGGACATGAGCAATGTGGCAGCAAAAGAGCAACGTACCTTTTTTTTGGGCTATTAACTCACAATAGACCAAGCATCATATTTATTCGTCAATAATGACGATCACCAAACAACCCCCAGCATATTTGTGACCAGAGGAGACAACCTGCCACATCATCTTCCATTCCTAAATATAAAGATTACATAAAATATTTCTTTTAATTTTAAATTTAAGATTTTGATTTATTTTGTTTTTCTGAGTTCATAATTTTTCTTTTAAAAGCATCCATATTGACTATATATTGTAAGAAAGAATTTCTCATCAATAAATACTCCTAGTTATAATGCTCATAATTAAAAAAACTAATTTAATTAATTTTCTTAATATTAATACTAGTTATCTGACTTTTTATATTAAGGAGTGAATTAATACCAAATAACACCAAAGCATAACATGTTTTGGGAAAAATCGTACTTTTCACTCGAATACAAATGCACAATTAATTCCTTGTATCACTAAATTTAACTTGTGTGACAATTTATAGAGATTATTGGCAAAACTAATTTGGATAGGGGATCCCGCACAGAGGATCAGAAACAATCAAGTTACCCCATTTATTGCCCATGTTAATTAGAGTTTTTACACTGTACTCCTTCTGTTTTTCTTATAATATTTAAATAATTGAATTTTATGATTTAAAAAATCTTTTTAATTAGTTAAAATTAATAAATATGTAAAAATGTAGTTTTATATTGTTGAAATGAATGCTTATAAACAGGGGGAAGTGGCACACTTCAAACGACTCTGAAATGTATCTTATAAAAATTTTATTATTATTACCCATGTTAATTAGAGTTTTTATATTATACTCCTTCTATTTTTCTTATAATATTTAAATAATTGAATTTTATGATTTTAAAAAAATTTTATTAGTTAAAATTAATTTATATATGTAGTGTTCTATTGTTCAAATGAATCCTTGCAAACAGGGGGAAGTGTGAGAAAAAGATTTAGTAAGAAAAAAGATGAAAAAATGTATTAAAAAAAGGAAAAATGTCAATTAAATTCAACTAAAATATCAATATCCAAATTTATGTATATACTCTCAACAAATTCTTAATCGTATTAAATGACCGCATTGAGTCATTCACTTCTCCCCCAAGCCTGCCTCTACCCGTAAAAAGTGTATTTAATGTTCACACTTCAAACGGCCCTGAAATTTATCTTATAAAAAAAAATTAACTTTGAATGTAATAATAGAAGGAGGAAAATGATGGGGGAAAACGGAGAGAATGGAGGTGGAGGAAGAGGCAACAGCGATGGAGACGGAGGAGGAGGGCGTGAAAGAGACAAAATACAAGAGGCTCTTGGTGATGTGGCGACCTTTGTCTTTGGCAGCGGAGGGACATTTGTGGCACCAGAGGATGGTAAGGAGGAGGGTCGGAGTGTGCCAAATCGTAGAACTTCTTCCTTGTCCTACAAGGAGAAACTTCTCTCATTAGGCTGTGGGGGCTTTCTTGTCAAACATGATGAAGAGGAGGATATTGTGAATGGGTGGAAAGCCTATTTTGCTAGGATGAATAAGGAGATGGATGCTAGTGGGTCAAAGATCGACTTGGATGGTGAGGAGACTGAGATCAGTAGTGGACAGAGGAGGTACCTTGTTTTATCTGTCACAGTAGACCAATACACAGCTTGGTGCAAACCGTGGATGAACTCGTTAATTATAAAACTCCTAGGAGCCCAAATTCCAAGACGTATGTTGATCGATAGGGCGAGAAGGATGTGGAAACCTAAAGACCTGATGAAGGTTACACCCCTCAGTAATGACTACTACATTGTGTCCTTTACTAATAAGGAAGATCGTGACTATGCGTTCCAAGAAGGCCCTTGGATGATCGATGATCATTATTCGGTGGTACAGCATTGGAGACCGAATTTTAATCCTTGGAAAGCTTATTCGCAGAAAAGGATTGTAGTGTGGATTCATATTCCTGACCTACCTATGGAATTTTACAACGTCAAATCTCTTGGAATTATAGGCAACATGGTAGGAAAGGCACTAAAATTTGATCGCTCAACCTCTATATATGATAAGGGTGGATTTGCTCGTATTTGTGTGGAGATTGATATACAACAACCTTTACTGCTTGCGTTCACTGCTTGGGGTGAGGACCGTCAGATTGTTTATGAGGGCTTACACCAAGTGTGCTTTTAGTGTGGCCGTTATGGACACGAGAAACACCAATGCCCACATGCTGTACCAATGGAGTCGAATAGTAGTAGTGAAGGGGCTACGGTGCAAGAGGAAGAGATGCAGAAGGATTCGAATAGGGCTGAGAATGCAACTGCAGGAAGAAAATTGAAGAGGGTTGAGATCACGACTGAAGGAAAGAAGGTACTGGTACAAGCACCCCAACCACCGGTGACCAAGAACTCACCGGTGACTCCTGACCCTCACTCGGGCCCTCAGATGCTGATTAATTGGGATTTTTGAGGGGGAGTTAAAATTCCAGATGTGATGGGATTTGAACAGGATATTATTACGAGGAATCAGAGCGGGATGAAGGGGAGAGAGGACGGAAGATCAGGAGTACAGAAAACATGATCACAACCCAAAATAAAAGAGCAATCTTTGGGTGATGGTCAACCACAGAGCCGAAACTTTAGGAAGGATATTGCCAATAGTAAGTCTGTGTGGGTCCAAGTAGGGTGGAAGAGGGGAAATACAGGAAAATCTAAAGTGGGCAATGAAAATAAAGCATCTGATCAGCCTAAGTCTAAAGGAAAATTAGACGCCAACTCTACTTTCCAGCCTATCCCAACTAGGAATTTGTTTGTGATACTTCAGCCCACTATTCCTCAAGTCCCAATCCAGAATGATGAGTCAACGGTCAACATAGATGGGCCGAGATCTATGTACATGGATATAGCTTCACAAGTCCCTCAGGAAAATTCATCTGGGCCTCCCGATATCCACAGCAAGGATAACTCTCCTACATTGTCTGCAATTAAACCGGATTGGCTAGCTGTTAAGCATGATTTAACAGATATAGATATTGTCCAGGTGGTGGACACTAATACATCACTAGTCCAAGCAGTGGTTTCCCCGTGAATTTCATGATATGGAATTCACGCGGCACAGGCTTGAAGTCTTTTCCTGGCCTAATACATGAAATTAAAAAACACTATCATCTGGATTTTCTCGCATTGGTGGAAACTCGGGCTGACAAAGCCAGTACAGAGAAAAGAATTGGTAAGCTTGGGTTTCAAGATTATACTTTCATTGCTTCTGAAGGTTTTTCTGGTGGAATTTGGTGTCCTTGGAATGCTGGAATAAGAAAAGTAGAAGTACTTGAGTGGCACCAACAATTTGTTCATCTTCTTATTGAGAACAGTAAACGTGTCTGTTGGTGCATGACTATCATTTATGCTAGCCCCAATCCTGTGAACCGCCCTCTTCTTCTTAGACTTGACTCTTGTGGAGAGAAGCCCCTCCGGCCGTTTCGCTTTATTGCCTTATGGGTACTGCATGATCAGTTTGGTGAATTTGTTCAAAATAACTGGAAGGAAGATATCGGATGGAACCCGAATATCCCGTAATTTTCAGAAGCTTGCAATCTCTAGAATAAAAATGCTTTTGGTCATATTGAAGGTCGCAAGAGAAAACTTTTGCGTAGACTAGATGGTGTAAATCGTGCTCTCCACCGTGGCCGTAATGTTAATTACTATGAAGACTTACAATATGAATTATGGCTTGAACTTGAAAAAGTTATTATCCAAGAATCCTTATTATGGGCACAAAAAGCGTGATTAGATTGGAATGTCTATGGTGATAGAAATTCCCGATCCTTCCACTCTCATGCTAATGGTAGAAGGAAGAGAAATAGAATTGATGCTATTTGGTTGGATGACGGTGAATGTTGCTTTGACACTAATGTTATTAAACAAGAAGCTACCAAGTTCTTCTCCTCGCTTTTTGATGAAGATAATTCAAGAAGAGAAGAACTGAAGTGCGATATTACCTACCCTGACATAGATGACGTGTACTTGAGATGCTGTGCTAGAGATGTGGACGAGGATGAGATCAAAGATGCAGTTTTCAGCATGGGAGCATTAAAATCTCCAGGCCCAGATGGTTTTAATGCTCTCTTTTACCAGAACCAGTGGAATAATGTTGGCAGCACGGTTGTGAAATTCATTAAGCATCTTTTTGCTCACCCCCAAGATATCCGTGGGATTAATAGGATGCTTATCATGCTTATTTCGAAGAAGGACCTGCCTGAAACCTTCAGAGACTTGAGAACGATTAGTTTGTGTAATGTTATTTATAAAGTAATTACTAAGATCATTGCTAATCGAATGAAGACATTCATGCCCAGATCATTTCTCCTAACTGGTGTGGTTTCGTCCTGGGTCGGCTTGGCTCTAATAATATTATTGTGGCCTAGGAAGTTATTCATTCTATGAGGAATATGAAAGGCAAGAGAGGGTTTATGGAAATTAAGACTGACTTAGAGAAGGCCTACGATAGAGTGAGTTGGCAATTTTTGAGCTCCTGCTTGCGGGAATTAAAGCTCCCCTCGCACTTAGTTGATTTGATAGTTAGTTGCGTGGATTCAGCTGAGTTACAGTTATTATGGAATGGCGATAAGGCTGATAGCTTCCAACCTTCCTGAGGGGTCCGACAAGGTGACCCAGTTTCACCGTATCTCTTCGTCATTTGTATGGAAAAATTGACCCATCTAATTCAAGAACAGATGGAGACCAAGGAATGAAAGCTAATCAGGCTTACAAAAAAAGGTCCTCCCATCTCCCATCTATTCTTCACAGATGATGCCCTGATTTTCTCAGAAGCATCTGTTCAACAAGCAGATATGATCAGAGAGTGCTTAGAGTACTTCAGTCGATGCTCTGGTTTGAAGGTCAATTTCGCTAAAACTCGTGTCTTTTTCTCTCCCAATATGAATCACACAAGATGCAGTGAAATTTGCACACACCTGGGCTTTACTCAAAGCTCGGACCTAGGTAAATATCTTGGGGTTCCCATCCAACATGACAGAGTCAATAGGACGACTTTCTGTGGAATAACAGACAAAGTTAAATCTCGTCTGGCAAAAATGGAAGACTTCCTCTTTATCTCTTGCAGGTAGGGCCACACTTATTTCTGCAGTAACTTCGGCCATTCCGACTTATACCATGCAAACTTCTCTTCTGCCCACCGGTACTTGCGATGAACTGGATAGACTCAATCGCCATTCCTATGGGGGAGTACAGAGGAAAAGAAAAAACTCCCTAGTAGGATGGGACAATGTCTGTAAAACGAAGACTAGAGGAGGTTTGGGGCTCAGACATGCGACGATGCAAAACCATTCGCTACTCATAAAGTTAGGATGGAGAATGGTTAAACGTAGAGAGGAGATATGGGTGAAGGTACTCCGTGATAAATACCGCTGTGGAAATGACCTTATTCCAAACATTGATATGACATGGCCTAGGTCAAATGTTTGGAGAGGCATTAAAAAGACCTGGAATAAGTTAAAGGACGGCCTTGAAATAAACAGCGATAGCTCTAATGTTAGGTGGAAATGGGAGAGGAGTGGTGAATTTACCACAAAATTAGCATACGATCTCCTTACTAAGGCTGGCTCCGAC